>NC_056744.1:128628032-128773760 GCF_019279795.1 Protopterus annectens
GCCTGGGCTATATAATCCGAGAGCTCCTCCATGTCTCTCATGTTAAGAAAGAAGTTGAAACACATTAATTTTGACAGATAGCATTCTTAGTCATCTGATCCTCACATAAATTTTAACTTTTTAACTGCAGATGCCATACATCTACTGTCCAAACCTGCTTCTATATTTTTAGAAAGTGCTGCACCATGCAAAGGAGGTCGTTTAACCCAGATGATTGTCCCTTATATCCTCCACACAATGCTTTTGTAATGGTATGTAAAGGAGCTACAGATTATTGGGATGCTAACAGCATTAATACTACTGTGTACTAAAAATTGTTATATGTGTGTGCACTTAAGTGATATTCCTTAAAGGCTTGAGTGCAGGTTCACAAATGTATCCATTATTGAGTCTTCATTATTGTCTTATGGCCTAACTAATATAGTAATGCTTAAGAGGGAATTATACTCTGGGATATGTGTATTAATAGTTATGACCATGACAAAAAGAAGGTTAAGAGAGGATAATTGTTTTCATACACCTTGAGAAGAATAGTTCCCCTAGTAAACGTTGTTATATTAGACTACACAGTATATTAGACTTTATTCTTTACAGTACATAACACTGTGAATGTTACTTTTTTTCCTACTGTTAAACTTTTGATTTTTATTTATTTCTCTGTCTTCTACTTTTGCTGTACTTCATTCCATGCTTCTAAGATAAAATGTAGTACGTGACTGGTTGTTTTTGTTACCAGTTCACAACTGAGCTGGTTCTACAGCTGGTTTATTGACCTGGATTTGTTCATTTGAAGTTATGTAGTTTCTGACTATTATTTGTTTACTTTGCTTAATTTAATATTGACTTATTTGTGTCAATGTGCTTTCCTTCTCTACGTGTGGTATTGGTGCACCAAATTAATATTATATGATTTGTGACTTAAGCAAAGGTGCATAACCCAGACAGTTATGACTGGGTTTCTGATCAGAAAATATTATTACTTGCTTGAGAACTGGGTGTCAAAAGTTTATCTTTAGAGCAAAGCTTGAGAAGTGAATTTTTCATTCATTTTTTCAGACACAAAACTCCTGTTATGGTTGGAGGTGGGGTCATAGTGTTTGGTAGTACTTGACATTTTAATTGCCTTTGTGTTGCAGCATAAAGTGTGAAACACTCAGTGCCTGCTGCTGACTTCAAAATAAGGGGGATAAAAGACCCCAAAAACAAATGGATGAAGCTACAGACTACCTTAGTGCTCATTTATTCTAGCCATCTTATCAACTATCCTCATCCCAGATGTCCAATTGCAATCAACAGGGCTGGCCTTAGGTAAAATGGAGCATCCTCACACTTCCCAGTATCTCCTGCCCCCCCCCCCCCCCAATCCTGGCCTTCCCACACCATCCAGACTGATTACTTCTTGTTTTTTCACACATTGTATTTCACTTCATATTTTTCTGCAGCATTTCAATACACTCTAACTGGCTAAGACTGCATTGCAATAACTGTGGAAGACCTAATTAAATTAAGGTAGTGATCTGTGGGCATCTAGGCCCCAGGTGCGATGGAATTCTAGAAATTATGATGTGCAATTTAGAGCTTTTTCCAACCTTTTGCTCCATTGATAGCCTGAAAAAATACTAAAAGATATCCTCACATGACATTCCCAATTAATGTCTTAACCCTTTCTTTCTCAAATAGGCTACAAAATCTTCTCTGTTGTTTAGCCCAGGGGGATAGCAGGCATTCAACTTAACCTGCCATGTATATTCCAACCATCCCAACTCCTCCTCAGCATTCAACTTGATCTCATAGTCAGTAATATTCCCCAAAACCAAAAACTTAAAATTGATTTTACAACCCCCCCCATTTTATAATGTTTACCTAAAGCATTAGCTTCATTGCCAGTTTCCACAGCTCTTTTGTGTTCATACATTCTTTTGAACAGCTCCCTACTAGTACGGCCAGCATAGAATGCATTGCAAGACTGACATACAATTAAACAACAAACTTTGATTTGCATGTGTAAACCTTGTTGACATATATTTTACATCATTAATAACAATTTCACTGACTCCTTCATAAATTAAATCACAGAAATCGCATGCCAAACATTTTTCCATCCTGCCTGTTGTAGTAAAAGACCTGGGATTCAAACTGCTTTGGAAAAAGGTTTTAAAACTCTTTCCCTTTTTGTACAGAAAGCGTGGGCCATTACCAACTGCTTCTAGTACTTCTTCACTGCTCTTCAAAATTACAATTAAAATAAGCAAACTACAATATTACTTATACATCTTTAAGAATCTTCAAGAAAACTCATACCACTGATCACAACATCATACATGTTCCTTATTATCAGAGTTATAACTGGCAAACGTATTGAAGAATATCGTTAGATCAAATTGATCAGATAACTTTTAAGGACCACTTATGATTAGAGAAAGTGATAGTTAGACCGGCTGTATGAAACCCACAAGAGTTAGTTACATCTGTACACATTTGATGTTTGATTGTAACAAAAGTGAAACACTAAGGATGATGGTAATATCTAAATAAGTTATAGTGACTTTCTGTGCACATCAGTAAGGACTAATTGTCAGGAAAGTTAAACAAGTAAAGATCATGCTGTCCTCAGTCCCACACAAGCTATATTAATCTTCTTAGCACAACACTCAGCAGGACAGGTTTTAGACTACTTGAAGCTCAGGAAATTGATGACAGATCCCCCCAAGCCTTGTTGAAATCCCTTTATAATGTCAAGGGTTCAGGAGGGCCATGGCAACCCCCATTAAGTGTGACTGTCAAGATATTCTGAGATGCATTTGAAGCCTTATTTTTGAAAGACATTTACCTCCTATCTATTCTTCGTTTACTGATAGCCAGAGTAATTATGTATACGCCCCAATACTGTATGTATCTGCAGATGAAATTGATATTATTTTTCCACACACAAACATGTACATACACACACACACACACACACACACACACACAAACATGTACATACACACACACACGCACACACATGCACACACACGCACAAACATTTACATACACACACACACACACACACACACACACACACAAACATGTACATACACACACACAAACACACACACACACAAACATGTACATGCACACACACAAACATGTACATACACACACACACACACACACACACACACACACACACACACACACACACACACAAACATGTACATACACACACACACACACACACACACACACACACACACACACACACACACACAAACACACACGCACACACACACAAACACACTTTAAATATGCATTTTTCTATCATAATGTTTTTGTTTTCTGTTTTCCTGTTACCACAATACCCCGTGCATAACAGTACAGAAGTTATACTTTGTAAGGCATGTGTGAGAAGAATTATGATGTCCAAAGGGAAGTTTGAGAGGCCACCTTGAAAATTATAATTTTCTTAGTACCTAGCAACTGCTGTTCCTTATATAAAACATGATTTTTTACTTATTTAATATATATACATAGATAGGTAGATAGAGCTACAAATATATTAGTATATGGGAGTTGTCAAAAACTTACCGAACTTTATAACATTGTAACTTCAGTTACTGAAACACCACCCAACAAAACATTAAAATAGCCTTAACATAGGTCCTGCAGGGGGAATAGTCCAATCCCCAAAGTCAGGGATGTTCTGTAAAATCAGGGACAGTTGAAAACTATGCCCCTGCATCAGTTATTTCTTTACTTTTGATAGGGTGAGGGTTGCCAAAAAAGCCATTTCCCATTATTGGAAGTACTCCATTTATAAACTGTATTAATATTGGTACATTGTAAACCAGTTATACCATGCTGCCCTGAGAACTGTGCATAGCAGACATGCTAACCTGAGAGCTGGCAGAGCAGAGGCACCATTTCTGATAGGGGACTGTGATGGAGGTCTTATGTTGTTGTTCTTCTTTTGGTTTTTCCTGGTTAGGGGTTGCCACAGCGGAACTCCAGTCCGCTAATGATTGGCAGTAGATTTTTATGGTGCCGAGGTGCCAGCTTGACTCTCAATCTTCAGCGAAGGCTCGCCCATTTACGCATGTCTTTCGAGCACCACTCAACCGCGGGGAAGACATGCAGACTCCATACAGAAGGAGCTCCAGCCAATAATCGAATGGGAGAACCTCTTGCTGTGAGGCGACAACGCTACCGCTGCACCACATGGAGGTCTTATGTATTTTTTCATAATCATCTAGACTGATCTTTTCAGTGCTGTTTAAAGTTCGCAGAATTTACTGTCCAATAGGAATGCTTTATACATCTTTATCACCACCCAGTTCCAGTTTTCATATCTTTTTGTTATTCCGGAACTCCAGTATCCCCTTAATCAGTCTGAATACAAGTTGGATTCAATTACATTTGATTTTATATTTTTGTTTTCCCTTAATTTGTAAATAATTGTTTTACAGTATATTAAATTCAGTTCTTTCTGTTCCCTCGTTGCATTTTTTCATCTACATGTCTGTCCTAGATTCAGCTTTACGATGTTTGAGCTTCTTGCTAGTTTCTTTTGGCTGGGAGGGCTCGACTCTCACAAAGTCAATCATGCCACACCCCAGCACGCATTCCTCCCAGGGAAGGAAGTCCACCAGTCCATTCATTCTCCCCAGAGGCAAGAACCAGGTGTTAAAAGTGGTACTTTCATCTACTGGGAGGAACAGGATTTTTTGTTTATGGTCTTATATCCATCCTTCAAATGGCTGGCATGCTACGCTATTAGTTGCTTACCAGGAAGTGCATGTAAGCTACCATAGGGAACCTACTGTTTGCAGATCTTTAGTTAAGTAACATGAAGGTTGCCTCAAATGGAAGGGCATTGGGTTGCTTTGATCAATATCTTGAATGTTATAACTGGCCAGGTCACATACTTAGTGCCATGTTAGAACCAGAGAAGAAGACGAAGAAGAGTTGTATGGTTTTATGTTTATTTCTCACTTTCACCTTTTTCTCTGAGTTTATGCAATCTCAGAGTCAGTGGTGTAAAGTTGTATTTACACATCCAGCCATCAAGGCAATAGGCAGTGTCAGTGGATCAACAGCTAGTGCATTCACCTTCGGTGTGAGAACATCAGACGGCTGTGGGTTTTATTCCCATTTCAAGTGCTTGGATTAATTATAGACAGTGATCAGTAGTGTCCTACAGGGCTCAGCTCAGTGCTGGGACCTTTTTGTTGGCATTCTTCAGGCCATTAACAAATACATCTGGTTAATTATGTCTGCAGACAATTGCAAACTGAGAGTCTCTATGAAGTCCCCCTCTGACACCCAAACCCTTCAGCAAGAACTTACACACGTAAATACCTGGAGTGCTAAAATGGGCAAAAATTAAATGTAAAAAAGTACAATATTGTTACATTTGGTAGACAATGCCCCCTTCCCTCCAACATGCAGCATAGACAATATACTACAAAATGAAAACTCTGTAAGGGATTTTGGAATATGGGTTGATATTTCTCTGCTCTTTGATCCTCGTGTATCAGTAGTAGTCAGGATATCCTTCCACTGAGTACAGCTAGTAGTTATGTGGTTCAGAAGACACGATTAGTCTTTCACAAAAACAAGTGCTTGATGTTTCAGTTAATTTGGCTATGTCTGCATAAATGAATTCTGCTATGATACTTTCCATGTCTTTGCATAAGTAAATCGATGAGAATTTAATGACCCAGGTTCATACTGGTGCCAGTCTTGCGCAGGTAAATTACAGTAGTTGTTCTTCTGGCATCAGGAACAAACCTTCTGGACAGACTGAGGTTGAACAGTTTAAGTAGAGGCATGGATAATGGAGATGTGGCACTAATAAGAATGCAACTTGTTTCTGGGGTGTGGCCTGTCTAATGTTGAATAGTGTGGGTGGGGGGATTACTTACTTCAAAAGCTGTATTTTGTATTTTATAACATTGGTGTGCTGCTACATTAAATGGCAACCTCCCAAAGTTTTAGAAATTTTCAGTTGTTAATCATGTATCAGTTATTATTCAGAGTAAACCTGCTCCCACACAAGCTGCTTCCTTGCTGAGTGGTACACTGCATTATATTGTGTGTATTCTAGGCTCCATGCTGACAGTGATACGTCTGCATTCCTGCAGATGTTACAAGTGCAGCTAACCGAGATTCCAGTCTTCCCCCAAGATGGGCAAACTGGTGTTGGCCACTCATCCCATCCTTAAAATCTGGTCTCTCCAGTGTACCTAGTGCTAGTCAAACACAAGTCAAGGCTTTATCCCCCTATGGTATGGGGCAGGGCCATAATGTTTGGTACTCTTGATGTAATTTATATGTCACTAGAAAATGGTTGGTCTTTAATTACAATACACTGTTGAAGAAAACTTGTTCTTCAGCATACTATTAATGTATGAGGAGAGCCCGGGAACAAGTCCACGACTTCATGGAAACATATCAAGCTGCTGTGAAGTACAGAATGAAAACAAATGGATGCCATCTTACTTTCTCTTGCCAAACACAACAATTTAGACAGCATCAGTTAAAATAAGTAAATAAAATTAACGATAAAGAAAATTAACAAAAGAACAATAGCACTACTGTTTTACTTCCCCCCTAATCATCAGAAGCATTTAAAAAGCTGCATTTAGTTAATGTAGGAAATTAAACTATTACAGGGATATGTGTGCGTGTATGTGTGTGTATAAGAGTTTTTGTGAGTGAGTGAGTGAGTGAGTGAGTGAGTGAGTGAGTGAGTGAGTGAGTGAGTGAATGAGTGAGTGACATACCTCTTAACGTTTCCCAATTTTTGAGAACATCCTTGACTTTGTCTCACATTTTTGCCTTGTTCCTCTTAAAATTATTGGTGGTAAATCACTTGAGTATGATGATGTCATTAGATCTTCATACATATTCTTCAGAAAAAAGATTGGTGATGCAAAGAAACTGAGAAATTGTGAGTGTGTGTGTGTGTGGGGGGGGGGACCATATTTCTTAATTAATTTGCTCAGGAATTCTCAGCCAAGTCAGTGACACTGGGGTGCATCAGCATGCATTTTCTGGACAATTCAAAGTATAAAACTATAGCAGCTGAATTTATTGACTAACTGTAGCCCTCAGGGATTTACTAGAAAAAATCTAACATATTTAAGGGACACAGCAAGATTATGAAGGCAAATCAGGGACATTCTGCACAATCAAGGATAACTGAGAGATATGTAGGTTAGGGAGAAGATGCATTGCACTACACTGTGTGTAGTTTTTCATTCATTTAAGCTAAGTAAGACAGAGGAGACATATACAGTCAAGAAAGTGGGTGCATTTGGTGTGTGTGTGTTTGTGTGTGTGTGTGTGTGTGTGTGTGTGTGTGTGTGTGTGTGTGTGTGTGTGTGTGTGTGTGTGTGTGTGTGTGTGTGTGTTTACCCATTAAATACTTACATGATGTATAATTTGGATATACAATACATCCTCCAACAGCAATTAAATATCCTGTGGCAAGTAATAAATATTAGGTGGAGAAACTATTTTATATCAAAATTATTTAAAAATATGTTTTAGTAATAAAACAAATACAACCCAATTTAACAGGTAGTCCATTTTCTAAACTCAAAACGTCTTCCAACATGGATGTTATAGGGGAAATAATGGGCACACTGTGTCAGGTATTATTGAATGCTTCAGTCTTGCAAACACTGCAATGTTATTGTTACCCCATAAATGATAATATGTAGTTACTTTTGAGTCAGAGTTGCTTGTTTTCTTATGCTGTAGTGCTCATGTATTGAAGGTTTTAACAATAACAAGAAAAAAAGAAAAAACTGTGGCAGCTTGGACTGGACTTGGAGCTTTAATACTTGCCTCTTGATGCTACATAAAGCCTGTAATCAATCTGCAGCTTTAAAAGCTCTTTTCCACTTTGCTTTGCCATACTTTTGTTTTTTGCTGCCAACTGTGTGAAAGCACTGAGTGCCTTTCAGCTTGTCAAGCAATCAGTAGGTTGGTAATACAGTTCTATGGTTACTGCTTTGTGTGGGTCAGAGTGAGGCTCACTAATTAAATATTACGATGTCTTATATTAATAATCACACAATCTTTAAAGATGCTTAAATGAGTCTGCATCCATGAGAAGGCAGGTTATATATACCCAGGTCATAGCCCACAACCCAAATGAAGTTTTAAAAGTTTTCTATTTATTAGTAGCCTGTCTCAGTGATAATAGCATCTGTCTCCATAAGACAGCTCCTTGAATTCCAAAGAATCTTTTTTCATGTTTCTATTAAATATATATATTTCCACCATTAAATAGATGTTTCTTGAGCTACATGAGATAGTTCTTACAGTTTTGTCTAATGTACCAGCTTGTACCTCATTTACAGATCAATGACATATCAAGTGATGTTACCTCTGAAAAATCTATATCTAATGGTGTATAACTTCAGCTGTACAAGCCTTTCTATGAAAATAATTTCTCCCACGCAACTGGTTCTCTTAGTAAAATACCACTGGACCCCTTCCACCTTTTAAATCTCTCTTATGCCATACTGACAGAAAAATGTCCTATATTCTACATGTGGTCTGATCAATGATCTAAATAAAGAAAGTATAATGCCCACACCCTTCGATGAGATTGCACAAAAACATCATACACTACTGGGGGCACTTCCTTACTACTGCACTGATGTACTGATCAAATGTTAGTGGCCTATCCACAAGGAAGCCAAGATCTTTTTAAAAGCTTCAACTGAATGCAAAATCTCACTATTAATAGAGTATGGAAGGTTATTATTATTCTGCCCAAAGTATATAACAGAACACGTTTTGCCATTGAATGCGATATCATTTCATACTACTCACCAAAATATTTCATCTAAATAATATTTTAATAAGATCTGATTTTCCATGGTAGTCACTGTCAACCCTATTTTAGAGTCATCTGCAGATTTACTCATTCAGACTCATATGGCGAGTGAGTGGTACAGTTGGCAAAATAAATTAAATAAAAATGGGCCGAATACAGAACCTTGTTGCACACCCACTTGCACCAAGTTGCTTTTGGAATGTGTATCCCTTACTCTGACTCTGCACTCTATGAAGTGAGCCATAGCCAGGTTATAGTCCGCTTCGTTATACATATAAGTCAACTTTTTAGCCTCCAAGTATCTAGAGTAGTGGGCAGTGTAAAATGGAATCAAAAGCGTTTATGAGATTCCAGTATATTACATCCACTTATTATTTTTCATCTAGAGCATCACACGTATTGTTACGAAAATCTCAAACAGATAGGTTACACAAGCTCAACCAGATGTCAATCCATGCTGACAGATCAAGTGTGAGGCACGGCTCTGGAGGAATCATGGTTAACAAAGTCCCTTCACGTAATTTCATGTATAAGGCTTATAGGACTAAAACTATCCACAGTAGCTGTATTGTCGCCCTTGGAAAAAGGAAAGACTATTGCTTCCTTACATATCTCAGGGGCAAAACAAGCCTATAATGATACCTAAATATGAGAAAACAGTGTTTTAAGTTTGATGAGAAAATATTAATTTAGGTTTTCAGCCCCAGTCCCTCACTTAGTCAACCTTATTTCACTCAAAGCCAGTAAAACTGTTTTTTCAATAAATAGTGGGCATAAAATAAAACTTGGTTTGCATAGAAATACTAGTGTGCAATAACATAATTCCAAGAAATAAACCATTACTTAATAATTTATCAATAGTTATAATCTTACCACCCTTTAATATGGGTTTCTTGTAATCATGCTGGTTTATCGACAGACATTTCTTCAACCACTTCACTGCTGCCAAATACAGTCAAAGAAATGACTGTCAATAGATCTAGTGACTCCAGTTTCTCAGTACTCCATTTATATCTATTCTGACATGTTTAAAGAGTAAATCTTTATCTAACTGCATTTCATTTTTCCTTTGGCCAAATGTATCCCCATCCTATGCAGATGTCTCACTTTGTCGGAATCTTTTACTGTTCTTTTGGGTTAAGATGTAAGTAGCTCTACCAGAGTAATTGCAATTCAGATTTTTCAAGTTTAACTTTTTGTTATTAGGAGAAACACAACCACTGATTATTTTCCTCCTCCCTGCAGCTGACCATCAGCTCCTCTCCTTATTGACTGGCTCTACCAGACCTGACTTAGCCTACCTAAGCTCAACCCAACCCACTTTCAAGGCCAGAGAAGAGATCAAAAACACTGGTATAGCATCATACTCCTGCAAGAGAGTGTGTCACCTCTTATGTCAGCCTTGTGATCTCTGCAATCACTGCCTTTTGAAGATGGATGCATACATCCAATCATGAACAACCTCACAGACCTAGCTATATATCTCTTGCAGTACAGAGTGGCAGGGGCTCAATGTTGGTATTGTAGTGAGTCCAGGTAGCCTCCTCCCTGGAAACTGAGCTGGCATTAGCCACTCATGGCCATCTTCTCCCCCTTGGTCCCATCAGCACCCAAGCTGTTAGTTGAACATGGGTCATCTGGGTGCAGTAACCTTAATTCCTTTGCATTATAGGTCCAGTATACTTGTATTGAGTATTTGCTCCATTTTTAAATAGAAATTCTACCAGGATAAAGATCCATATTCTGTGCACAAATCTTGTTTCCAGTCCTTCCACTACAATTCATTATTAATACTTACATAGTCAGTTTTGCAAAAACAAAGTACCGATTTACCACCAGAACAGTCTGATTGCTACTCATTTACTCAGTTTATATGCAAATTAACAGGAAGGTGATCTGAGTTACCTATGTCTTTACCTATGGAAGTCCTGAAATCCAGGTAAAGACAATAGAGACTTCTTTTGACTATACTAAGTCTCTATGATTACAGCGGCATTATATTTAACAACTTAAGCCCCACACTGAAGTTCTCGAAGTTTTCTATTCTGTCAGTAGATAGAAAACCTTCAGCATGCTTGGCTTGTTCACAATTGGTTCAAGTGTATTTTAGGACATTCTAAAAATACATATATGTGTGTGTGTGTGTATATATATATATATATGTATATATACAAAAAAAATATATATATATATATATTTATATATATATATATATATATGTGTGTGTGTGTGTGTGTGTGTGCACATCACAAACACTACATATATATAATATATATATATAATATATATATATATATGTATATAATATGTATATATAATATGTATATATAATATGTATATATATGTATATAATATATATATATAATATCTATATATATATATATATATATATATATGTATATATATATATATATATATGTACATCACCAACACACTATATATATATATATATATATATATATATATATATATATGTGTGTGTGTGTGTGTGTGTGTATGTGTGTGTGTGTGTGTGTGTGTGTGTGTGTGTGTGTGTGTGTGTGTGTGTATGTACATCACCAAAACACTCTCTCTCTCTCTCTCTCTATATATATATATATATATATATATATATATATATATAGTGTTTTGGTAATGTACTAACATACTTTGTTTCCCCTGTGCCCATGATGGAAAATATCATTACAAAAAAAGGTTTTGCCACAGGCTATTCCCAGAAGTAATTATATTTCACTGTCTTGGTCATACAGAGACAACTCAACTCACTGTTCAGATGAACGGCCTGAGTATGTGCTTGCCCTGACAGGCAGTGGGGAGGGGGGCTATATTAAGAAAATAAGTTTTTGTTTTCAGCACACCATGGGATTAGTTCCCTTGCTTCTTTCAATAAAGCTTTGCTTGGTATTTTACCTAGATTATTTGCTTCAGTAAAGTTTAGTCTACCTCAATGCAGAGGATTTAACTTAACACATTTTATGATGTTTACTCTTTCACTATCATCTAATTGGGAAACAATGGCTTTATTTCAACTAATTCTTAGGATCATATTCCTTAGACTTCTAAATACAGAAGTCTCAGCTGCCAACACTTGTTGAAAGGTAAAGTTAAGTTGTCTGGATAAAAGTGCACCTGCAGATCAGGGACCTCATCAGAGTTGCTTTTCTCAGAATTCACAATTCTTAGGCTTTCCATTAATGTTGGCTGTTTCTCCTATATAAGATTTGTATACTAGTTTTTCCTGCTACTCCAATGCTCTTTTTCTTTTACGTTTCCACCCCATAGTGAAAGAGGGATTACTAAGACTTTCTACAGGAAGGTCTTTTCTCTTGCAGTTTGCATTTAAATATTCTTTTCCTAAATTTATAGCAACATTTTTGAACCCCTGGACATGATTTTCCATGTTGATTATTCCCTGCCTAATTCAGGGCTAGTGCCTAATGTAAGGCTGCATATGTCAGTTTCTGTTTCAGGTAAGGCTGTTTTGCTTGGTAATCTTTAGAACCACATACTGTTTAGCAAGGTATAAGCATTTGTGTCAAGTTTTGGGGTCAGGAGATAATGTATCTTTACTTTTACTTGCATTTTTAAATAGAACTTGGCAGTAGAAATCCATTAGGTCCTAAAGGTAAAAACTGCCCATTTCATCTGCAACTGAAAGAGATACCCAGTACCATACAATGCATCTAATAATGTAATATTTTAATTTATACAGTTATGGCAGGAGGGATAACACAGTCAGGACAACCAATTCACAAATTGTAGTTACCTGAACAATCTGGGTTTACGTTCTGCAAGTCTTTTGGTTTCCTGGTACCATGATAGGACCACATTCCTAAATCAAAATATGATTAAAGTTCATGAAATTAGTATTGTTTCAGTATTTGATGTTAGCCAAAAGTGCACCTGCAATGTGCCTGGGATTGACTCCTTTTGCAGTTCATATGGAGTAACATGTATCAGTAACATATCTAAATACATCTGTAATTTTTTATGAGACCCATTGCTCCTACTACTGTTTGAACTGCGTATCCTTGTTCTAAATTATCCTCATTTTTGTCTGTAAATCCTGGTATTTTATGACTTTGCGTCTCTCTGTACATAACACACTGTAATCACTGGGTGTTGCAATTTCAGTGATCAATGCTACTTTTGTATTATTTTCATAGACTGCTATATCTGTTTCTTGCATCTATTTTTGAACTGTTGGTAATGGGTGATCCTGATACAAACGTCATCATTTTCTATAATATTTTGTGGCTCATGTTTCCAGTGCTTCTTAGCTACTTCATTATTGTAATGTATGCATAATCCCCACTGCAACAGTCTTGCCACACTATTATCCCTATCAGTATACAGGCCTCCTGCCATTAGTGTATCACACTCAGCAGCAAGATGTGCGACTGTTTCCAATTCTGTTTTATAAAACCCGCATTTGTCTGTTTCTCTGACTTGTTCAATGGACTTTGTAAACCAACGTGTACATAGTCCACCATCCTTGGCTGCCAATTTTAACCTTTCACCTTTTAGTTTAAATTCATCTCTTCTTAACCATTTATGCATTAGATCCTGATCGACATGAGGTTGTTCCAATAGTTTTCTGTACTTGCAACTATATTTATACATTTTCCACATTTGTTACCTTCTCATCTTATATTCCTTCTTTTGTTTTTTGGCTCATTCTTTTTTGGCACATTTTTTTTTGTACATTCATTTGCTGCCTGATTTTTGTCTACTTCTAGTCTGATTTCCATTCCTGCTTGACACCAATATGCTACTGTTAAATTAAGCAGGGAAGTCATCTTAGATTTGCTCTCCTCATGTTTTAAAATGTTCACAATGTTTGGATCTTGTGGGGTCAGCATATATGTATGCAGTCCTACGATTGCAGATGTATACATGCAATCAGTTTCGAGGAGGCCCATACCTCCTTCAGAAGGGGGAATATATAAAGCTGGTATACACATTTTTATAAATCATTTGATAAACATGAAGCATTTTTCTTGTTTTCCTGTTCAACTGACCCAATACCTTTTGAGGCCAGCAGTTATCCCAAAACTATAAGTTGGAACAGGAGGAGTAAACTGGTTTATAGCTTGGACTTTGTACCTAGATAATAGAGCTGTTTTCAGTATTAATTTTAGACTTCTACAATATTCCTTATTAAGTTTCATTCACATTTGTTCATGTCTTATTGTTGATTCTTCATAAATTCCCAGATATTTATACACTTCCTCCTGCTCAAGTTCCTTATATCACACTCCTATTACAAATTGATATTTTCTTGGTGCTGTAGTTTTCCTGCTTTAAATGCTGCTTTTGCTCATTTATCAGGACCAAATGACATTCTTATATCACCCGAGAAAGTTTTGACAACTTGCAGTTGTGCTTTTACTTCCTCATCTAAACAACTATACAGTTGTAAGTCATCCACAAAACGAAAATGACCAGTCTTTACACGTTGTTGCTTTCTGTGAGCTAATCTGTTAAGTAACTTAATGGGTTAAGGGAAAAACAAAAGAACAGCAGTGACAAAATGTTACCCTGGAATATCCACCTCTGAATTTGTATCCCTGGGCTAGTAATTTGTCCTTTATCATGGCTTAGCTGCAGAGTGGTTTGCCACTGTTTTCATGGTCACTGTAATGTAATGTAATTGATCAATGTAGGGTGTGTCTTACACATTTGCAAGCATTCTTTTATCCATGAATGTGGGGTGCTGTCAAATGCTTTTTTATAGTCTATCCATGCCATACTTAGATGCTTCCCTTTTTGCAATTCTACATTATGAATTTAACAACAAATGATCATTTGTCCCATATGACTTTCTTTTGTTATCCTTCTGTTTTGCTGCCATGATTGAGTTTTCTTCTAAATGACTACAAACTCTATCAGCATCAATTCCAGTGTATAGAATATACATCGTTGGAAGGCAAGTTATTGCTCTATAGTTTTTAAGATGTCTTGCAGGTTCACTCTTAGGGAGTATCTGTTGTTAACCAGGTTGGCATCTATTTGGTGTCCACATACAAATAGTTCTTACTCAGGGATAAAGCTTTATGCAAAAATGTTAATACTTTTAGCCAGAAGTTAGGTACTGCATCTGGGCCTGAGGTTTCCCATTAGGAGCTTTTCTTAATTTTGTTTCAATTTCTCTGGCCATTACTTCATCCTATTTCATATCTCATACATTAAAGCTTCTTATTCTTTATTTTACTTCTGTCCATTCAGCATCTTTGCTATGTTCCACATGATATTCATAGATATTTCTCCAAAATGTGTCTATTCCTTTTTTAGGTGGTGTTTCCATTCCCTTTGCCTTGTTTCCCAATTCTCTAAAAAACTTTTTTGGTTCATCAGTAAACTGGTTATATTGTACTTTTCTGCCTGTGCTGAGATCTTTAGTTTATTATTTGCAATAGTGTATGATAGATCCTGGTCTCTTCTTAGATGTCCTGCTGCTTTTATCACGTCTATCTTTCTGAGTATTGTTGTTGATCTGTTCCCTCTTCTGTACTCTTCTAACAGTGACACTTCTTGTTCTAATTGCTTTATACTTTTCTCTATTCGATACTTTTATAATGGCATTTTATTTCTCCCCTTCCTTGCCCTTACTGCCCTGCGTTTTTGTGGTAAGACTTTTGTTATTAATTTAGCTGCGTGGTAATATATACATACATACATGCATATATTTCAAGCTCAGGCATTAATGCCTTTCTAGCATGCCAATATACCAAAACACTTGTTCCCATAATATGTGTCCAGGCTGTTCTTAAAAACATCTAAACTAGTACTTGCTTTAATGAAATTTGGTAGTCTGTTGCATGTATCAGCTGCTCTCTCAGAGAACCAATTAGGACACTTCTCATTCCTAGAGAATCTTCTGCATAGGTTTTCTGATGATTCTCTAGTACTTTTTGATAGCCCTAAACATTCCCAGAGATAGCTGCCTCTAAATACCCTATATACTCAAATAAGATCTCCTGTTAGATATCTATAAGAGACACTGTGCAAGGTCAGATATTTTCACATCCATGGATGCCCTTGATATATTTCTGCTGTACTCTTTCCAGTTTACTCATGCTTGTTTTCTTATAATGTTTCCATATTGTTATTACATACTCAGGTTTGGGTCTAATGTAACTAACAAACAATGACTTCATCATTTCTGATTTCCTAGACTTTATAAATCTTTTTATACAACCTATAGTTCTATAACAATCATTAACCAATTAGTTGATATAATTAGAAAAACTCAGAGCTGGCTCTACCCACATACCCAGGTCCTTAAATGAATCTACAGTTTCAATCACTGTGTTCTGTATTAAATATTCACCTTTCAATTTATGTCTCCCAAATCTCATATGCTTAGTTTTTTTTATATATTTAGCAGCATATTTTTCTCCTGTGCCCAAATGGTCAATTTAGTTAAGTTATTTTAAAGACATGCCTTATCTGTAACACATGTAATCAGTTTACCCAATTTCAGATCATCTGCATATAGACTGTAGAACACCTCAGATGAAAAAGTTAGGTATGAAAGATACAATATAAACAAGTAAGGGCTTAGTATAGAGCCTCTGTGGGATGCCCTGACTGTAACCAAGGATTTCACCTGTCAACTGCTGTATGATACTTGCTGTGTGCTATTTGTAAGCTATGCAGCTATCCATCTTATCAAGAGTACATCAGTACCTACTTGTACTAATTTACTGATTAGTATTTTATGTATGACCCTGTTGAAAGCTGAAGTTAAATCTATATAAATTATATCACAGCATGATTTTTCATTCATAGCTGTGATTATATTAACTTATTCAATTCTGACAATGACTTATCCAATATTACCTTCTCCATTATTTTTCCACAACAAAAAAGTAGACTTAAGGGGCTATATGACTTTGGGTTTGTCCTACTTCCCTTTCCCTTAAAGACAGGTTTAATAAGTGCATATCTCCAATCTTGAGGACTCTTCCCACATTTATAAGACCTAATAAATAATAATACTGTAAGTTCATGCTGAAGTATTCTCAGGTCATTATTACTAATTCTCTCTCCTCCCTGTGCTTTGCTTGGATCCGGTTTGTGCAATTCTTTTTCAATATAATCTAATTTGATTCTAATTTCTGTGTTTACTTGGATGTCACTAGGGCAACTTATCACCCCTTTTGTGGAGCCATACTATTTCGCATAAGATTTTGTAAATAAATCTGTAGTCTGTTGTGATTGAGAATAAATTTTGGAATCTACACACAGTTTATCAATGTGTATGTCTTTACTCCTTCCACATCTTATGTACCTATAAAAAGATTTCCTATTATGCTCAATATCTTTATATACATTTTCTTCAAATTTTTTCTTGATATTGTCTCACACTATGCTTAATTTGTTTGTCCAGCTTGTTTATTTCAGTTTTCAAAGTTGTAGTTTGACCTCCCTCTTCAATTTCTTAGCTCCCATTTACTTCTGTTATATTGCATGGATTTCTATGAACAGGCTTAATTACTGTACTCATTTGTTTTATCAAACTTCTAACATTCGGGGTCTTATTGATTTTTTGTAATCTATTTCTTTCATTGATCTTAATATGTCTATCCATCTCTGTTAAATCAAGCAATGTTTCACATAGATCATTTTCTTCTAAATTAAGGACACACTCTGTCTTCTCCATTTCCTGCAGGCATTTGACAGAAAGTTCCAGAACATCTTTCTGTGACATATTCTCTTTAGCTTTGTCATGTGTCATCAATTGATCTGATGTTGTCTGATATTGTCTGTTCAGTCTTCATCAAACCTGTGAGTTCTCGGTTCCAAGCTCAGAACTGACTTGGCCATCAGCAAGCTTAAGATTCCAAACTAAAGCTCCTCCTACCCTACCTACACTGCCTTGTTCCTCTCAGATACCTCAGATCTCATTTGGCATGCTCAGTGAAAGCATCATGATCCTGTTAGACCTTCTCCTTGGGTGTTTTTAAAGTCTTTTAGTCAGCCGTAAGTGGTCTTTTGGTGTTTTTTTTCTTTATTTTTCTACCCTTCCTTCTCTTTCTGCCTGTTTAGAAAAAAAAAGTTATTTGTATTTCCATAGCTGTAGAGTAGTGTTTGTCCCCCCTTTCTATCTCCTACCCTTTCTTTTCTGCTATCATGTCAGAGAAATCTGACAAACTGATTGGGTTTCAAAAATGCACTTCCTGTGGGCATAAGATACCTGTATTTGATGCCCACAAGGAGGGAATTTACTATTTGGGCCCTGCCAATCTTCAGGTGGCTTTTTCTATCTGCAAGTTCTTTCTTTCCTGGTCCCTTGCAGATAGAAGAAACTAGCTTGTGCTCAGGGGTCTTATTCCCCCTCCTTCTTCTGCCATTGCTTCTGTTTCAGGGGCTCAAAACCCCACCAAAAAATTTAAGGAGGCCAGGGACCATAAGAAATTGTCCATTGACCCCTCTGTGTCTGCTGAGTCAGAGCCTCCAATGAAGGCCTTGAGACCTTTGGAGCAGAGTTTTGCAATTCCGATACTAGTGTCTTCCTCTCTACCCCATGCCCCTGCTCCCTCTTCAGGGCCAGAGCCTTCGGCACTTATCTTATCTCTGAAGGTTACTTCACCTAGGCATCCTTCCAGACCCTCCTCTGTGTCCTCATCCATCAGGTCCTGTCATAGCCTGTTGGAGAACGAGGTGGACTGGTTGATGAGGAAGTTTCTCCATGCACAGCTCCAGATGGGGGTCCACACAGCTCTGTCCACTGCAGGATCTGCCAGCAGACCTTCTCTCTGTAGGATTGTCTCTCCTTCTCCAATCCAGCTTACTGTTTCAGAGCTCCTGGATCCGTCAGCCCCTGGTGCCTGCCTGTTGGGCCCGATAGTTCTTCCTACTTCAAGTCTGACTGCTTCCTTGACTCGCTCAGTTCCAACCGCTTCTGGGCCAAGCAAACCCGAAGCCTCAATGTCGAGTTTGGGGTGATGACTTTGACTCTGAAGTTCTCAGAGTTGTCGCTTCCCCTCGACACCTTGGTGTTCAACAGCTCAGTGCTGATGCCCCCCTCAGTGCAGAGTGCCACTGGTGACTGGAGTCGGTCTGCTCCTGATCCCTCATGACAGAACAGGCTTCCTCGAGACTCTGGTAGTGCTTCTGCCTTCGAGGTGGTGGAGAAGGTCCTCTCTGCTCCTAGGAGACTGCTGGCCCCTACCATTTGAGATCCACCCCTTCCCCTCCTGGGCTCTGTGTCAAAGGCCTCTCTTCTGCCACTGGGGCAAGCCAGTTCCTAAGGGTTTCTAGTGTATTCCACTTAGGGAAGCCCAGACTTCTTCCAGCACCTTTCCAGAGCACTCCACTGAGGAGGTTCTCCAGAAGAAAAGGTGCAAAAGGAAGCGCCTGGATTTCCCAGAGGAATCTCTCGTGACAGACACTGACTTCGATGAAGGGGAGGGGTCCCCCAGATATCCACCCAGTGTCTCCTTTGGAGACACTTTAGAGATTCTTCACCAGAGAAGTTGTTGGTCAACCCTAAACTCCACCCTGGATGAGTCACTGTTCTTGGAGGTCTTTGGGACCAGCCCATCTACATCCTGGGTGCCTGCCCCCGCAGATCCCCTTGTAGACCTGGTTGTCTGCAAGGGCATGGAAGGAACCAGATGCTGCAGAACCTTTCCTTAAAAGAATGGATAAGATCCTTGGTGTCCTAAGGATAGAACTCACTGGATGAAGGGCATTCCAGTAGATGCCATAGTGGTGGCAACAGCGACCAAGAAAGACCTTGCCCAAGAAAGCTCTACTGTCCATCCCCCTAACAGGGAGTATAAGGCTATAGACAGATTTGAAAAAAGGGTCTACACTTCTTCCACCTTTGCCCTCAATTACCTTTCCCATTTTACAAGGCTACAGAGGGACTTGCTTAAGGAATTTCTAGTTCTGGCCCTGAGTCCATGATGGTGAAGGAATGGAGTTCCTTTACCTCCCATATGGCCACTCTGCAGTCATTTTCCAATGTATCCATGAGGCCGATCTCACACAGCTGCGGGCACCTCTATAGTGTCCGGTTCCGGCATTGCCATTCAGCGCCATGTCTAGATGCAGCTGTGTGATTTTGTGGAACCTTTTAAGGCATCTTTTGTCAGTATCCTCTCTGATGGTTCCTCCCTCTTTAGACTGACTGGTCATTACATACTCTCCCACAGTGAAAAAGATGGAAGGACCCTGTTTGCCATCAGAATCTGCTTCTCCACTCTGTAAAGGTCCTTCTTCAGGACTCAGAGCAGGGGAAAGATGTTGTAGTTCTGAAAATTCCAGGGTCCTTTCCAGGACACTCAGGGAGACTTTTCCCCCAGGGGCAGAGGGGGAAATAATTTGAGCTGTAGATGCTGCCCTTGGGGCAGAGGGGTCCATTGAATAAGAGATCTTGGGATTCTCCCTCACAGAAATCCTTGCAGCATCCCTGAGGTGTTTCCTGATTGTCCATCTCTGAAGGCAGATGGGGGGAGCAATGCTCCTTGCACCTAGAAGCCTAGTTATTCAATGACTGATGGGTGCAAGGTGTCATATCCAGAGGTCATAGCCAGAGGTTACTGAATTCCCTTTTTAACTCCCCTCCAAATCAAAACAACACTTCTCTGATGTTCCACGCAATCAGAGGGAGGCAGTAAATTTGAAAATTGCAAAGTTACTCCAAAAAGGAGTTATCCAGGAGGTCCCCACAGACTAGCATGGATCAAGGATTTACTCCCGCTTCTTTTTAGTTCCAAAGAAAATGGGGGGTCTCAGGCCCATACTTGACAAGACTTATCTGAACTAATCAGTGAGACACACAAAGTTCAGGATGGTCACAGTTCATTCCATCCTTCCTTTCCTGCAGAAGGATGACTGGATGTGCTTGACAGACCTGAAGGATGTGTACTATCACATCAAAATGAACAGATGCTCCAGAAGGTATCTCAATTTCAGGGAGGGAGCCAGTCACTACCAATTTCCTGTGCTTCCATTTGGTCTCACCACAACCCCCAGGGTGGTCACCAAATGCAACCAATGTGTTTCCTTACCTGGATGACTGGCTCCTTGCACCCCTAGTCGAGAGAATCCCAAGATCCTTCATGGACACCATAAATAGGGGCCATGATGCTGGTTACTTTGTCTCATCACTCTTCCTTAACCTCTCAAAGGCCTTTGATACGATATCCTATCCCCTTCTTCTCTCCAAACTCTCCAACTTGGTTATCTCACCCCAACCCTAAATTGGTTCTTAAACTATCACTCCAAAAGGCAACAACCTACTAAATGGCAACACTCCTTCTCACCATTCCTAAATACTGCTACAGGATCCATATTGGGCCCCCTCCTATTTAGCATATTGATTAACAGTTTCCATGCCACTCTTACTCAAGGCACTGTCATCCAATATCCAGATGATTCTACAATCATCTGCACTGCCAAATCCACATCTGAGCTACAATGTCTCATCCAAAATGCCTTTATATCAACTAAAACTTGAAACCCAGCCACTGGGGATGCACAAGCCAGTGCATTTCTTTGTGCCGGTCCCAAGCCCGGATAAATGAAGAGAGTTGTGTTAGGAAGGGCATCCAGCGTAAAACTTTGCCAAATCATACATGCAGACAACAGTACAGATATACATACTGGATCAGTCGAGGCCCGGGTTAACAACGACCGCCACCAGTACTGTTGACCAACAAGGTGCTGGCAGAAATTGGGCTACTGTTGGCCGAAGGAGGAGAAGAGGGGGAATGCATGCCCAAAGGCAGGTAAAGGCTAGGACTGTGGTAGTAAGGGTTGGAACTTTGAATGTTGGCAGTATGACTGCTATAGGGAGAGAGCTAGCTGATATGATGGACAGAAGGAAGGTTGGTATGTAGTGTGTGCAAGAGACCAGATGGAAGGGGAGCAAGGCTAGGTGTACTGGAGGCGGGTTCAAATTGTTTTATCATAGTGTGGATGGGAGGAGAAATGGCGTAGGCGTTATCCTGAAAGAACAGTATGCTAAGAGTGTTTTGGAGTTGAAGAGAGTGTCGGATAGAGTGATGTTTATGAAGCTGGAAATTGATGGTGTAATGATGAATGTTGTTAGTGCATATGCTCCACAAGCTGGGTGAGCGATGGATGAGAAAGAAAAATTTTGGAGTGAGTTGGATGAAGGGTTGATGACTGTACCCAAGGGTGAGAGAGTGGTGATTGGAGCAGATTTTAATGGGCATGTTGGTGAAGGGAACAGAGGGGATGAGAAAGTGATGGGTAGGTATGGTGTTAAGCAAAGGAATGCAGAAGGTCAGATGGTAGTGGATTTTGCAAAAAGGATAGACATGGCTGTAGTGAATATGTATTTTAACAAGAAGGAGGAGCATTGAGTGACATACAAGAGTGGGGGAAGATGCACACAGGTGGATTATATCTTGTGTAGAAGGGCGAGTCTGAAGGAGATTGGACACTGTAAAGTGGTGACAGGGATAAGTGTAGTTAGGCAGCATAGGATGGTGGTTTGTAGGATGACACTGGTGATCAAGAAGAGGAGGATGAGTGTGAGGGTAGCACCAAGGATCAAATGGTGGGAATTGAAAAAGGGTAATTGTGAGGTGGAGTTCAGGGAAGAGTTAAGCCAGGCACTGGGTGGCAGTGAAGAGTTACCGAATAGCTGGGTAACTACAGCAGAGCTAGTAAGGGAGATGGCTAGAAAGGTGCTTGGTGTGTCACCTGGAAAGAGGAAGGAGGACAAGGAGACCTGGTGGTGGAATGAGAAAGTACAGGAGAGTATACAGAGAAAGAGGTTGGCGATGAAGAAGTGGGATTGTCAGAGAGATGAAGAAAGTAGACAGGAGTATAAGTAGATGAGGTGCATGGCAAAGAGAGAGGTGGCGAAGGCTGATAAGGCATATGAAGAGTTATATGAAAAGTTGGACAGTAAGGAGGGAGAAAAGGACCTGTACTGATTGGCTAGACAGAGGGACCGAGCTAGTAAAGATGTGCAGTAGGTAAGGGTGATAAAGGATAATGAGGGTAACGTACTCACAAGCGAGGAGAGTGTGTTGAGCAGATGGAAAGAGTACTTTGAGGGGTTGATGAATGATGAGAATGAAAGGGAGAGAAGGTTGGATGATGTGCGTATAGTGAATCATAAAATGCAGTGGATTAGCAAGGAGGAAGTAAGGATAGCTATGAAGAGGATGAATAATGGAAAGGCTGTTGGTCCAGATGACATATCTGTGGAAGCATGGAGGTGTTTAGGTGAAATGGCAGTGGAGTTTTTAACTAGATTGTTTAATGAAATCTTGGAAAATGAGAGGATGCTTGAGGAAAGGAGAAAAAGTTTTTTGGTACCGATTTTTAAGAATAAGGGTGATGTGCAGAGCTGTAGTAACTACAGAGGTATTAAACTGATCAGTCACAGCATGAAGTTATGGGAAAGAGTAGTGGAAGCTAGGTTAAGAAGGGAGGTGATGATTAGTGATCAGCAGTATGGTTTATTGCCAGGAAAGAGCACTACAGATGCGATGTTTGCTCTGAGAGTATTGATGGAGAAGTACAGAGAAGGTCAGAAGGAGTTGCATTGTGTCTTTGTGGACTTAGAGAAAGCATATGACAGGGTGCCTAGAGATGAGTTGTTTTATTGTATGAGGAAGTTGGAAGTGTCAGAGAAGTATGTAAGAGTGGTACAGGATATGTATGAGGGTAGTGTGATAGCGGTGAGGTCTGCAGTGGGAGTGACAGATGCGTTTAAGGTGGAGGTGGGATTACATCAAGGATCAGCTCTGAGCCCTTTCTTATTTGCAATGGTGATGGACAGGCTGACAAACGAAATCAGACAGGAGTCCCCGTGGACTATGATGTTTGCAGATGACATTGTGATCTGTAGTGAGAGTGGGGAACAGGTGGAGGAGACCCTGGAGAGGTGGAGATATGCTCTAGAGAGAAGAGGAATGAAGGTCAGCAGAACTAAGACGGAATATATGTGTGTGAATGAGAGGGAGGATAGAGGAATGATGAGGATGCGGGGAGTAGAGGTGGTGAAAGTGGATGAGTTTAAATACTTGGGATCAACAGTTCAGAGTAATAGTGAGTGTGGAAGAGAGATGAAGAAGAGAGTACAGGCAAGATGGAGTGGGTGGAAAAGAGTGTCAGGAGTGATTTGTGACAGATTACTGTTTGTCTTCTGCAATAAAGTACAGTGACTGATTTCCAGTGTGTAACTTTGGTGCCTTAATTTACTTTTGCTGTTGTTGTGTGTTTTGGGCACCTCAGTGTACCTGCAGCCATTTGGTTTTTGCATCTTCAGTTCCTATATTGGGAAAAAGATGCTAAGGATGAAGCTGCCAGGTAACAGGAAAAGAGGAAGGCCTAAGATAAGGTTTATGGATGTGGTGAGAGAGGACATGCAGGTGGTTGGTGTGTCACAGCAAGATGCAGAGGACAGGAAGAAATGGAAACAGATTATCCGCTGTGGCGACCCCTAATGGGAGCAGCCGAAAGAAGAAGAAGAAGATCAACTAAAACTTGAATGCCCAATAACCACCTTGCTCTAAACCCCAATAAATCTAAACTGCTGATATTCACCCCCAAAAAACGACCCCCATTAACAAGAATGAACTGTCTGTCCACTCCCAAAACAACACCATTATTGAAGTTGTTCCAGGTATTGAACTACTAGCTGTCATCATAGATGAAAACCTGACATTTGACCTACACATCCACAGCAACATCAGAAAAATACACCAAAATGGGGAATTCTCTACAGACAAAACTACCTCCTTTATCTCTCTTCTAAAAAAGCTCTAGCCTCATTCTTCCTGCTACCTTTTCTTTTATATGGTGCCCTAATCCTTACCAATATCCAGTCTTCCCTGAAAAACAAACTAGATTCATGCTACAATAAGGTTGCTAAATTTGTAACAAATGCAAAATTTTCAGCATACCACTGTTCTTCCCTATGCCAACTAAACTGGCTCGAACTTCCACACTATCTCACTTAACTCCAACTACCTACTGCATATAAACTTACATATAAACCATCAGTCTGCCTTCTCTTTCTTCCCTACTGACCATGAATCACCCAAACAGACCTCTGATCAGAAAACAAACTGCTGCTCAAAGTAGATAAACCAAATCTCTCAGCTGGTGAAATGCTCTACTCTTTTACTGTCTCAGAATTATGGAACTCTCTCTCATCTTCAATCAGAACCACCAGCAATCCTGTTCTCTTTAAGAAGTCCCTCAGACAACACCTCTCCTCTCTCTCTGGCTATATGCATGTGACAATACAAAACTCTCCAAAACATGACTCCACCACTCTCCCCCCTGCCTTATTTCCATCCTAACACTTGCATTCTCTTTCACTTACCATATCTGATTTCATATGCACTTCTCTGTGTTCATAAGATTCCACTGCTCATGCCCACAAACCTCCATTAGTTAATAATCATTTAACTGATACTGTAATCATATAGTCTTATTACCTTTATGAACTGAATTGTGCAATGCTAATATGTACTGTGTAAGTAATAATCCATACTTTTGTGCTAATACTATTCCTAGCATTGTGACTGTATATACTATGAACTATGTGTTATTTTGTGTATGAACCGCTTAATGTATGTAATCTACTCCCAATGTAAATATGTTCTGTATATCTGCATTTGTTCCTCTTACTATTCCAAGCATTGTGACTGGATATACTCTGCATTTTCTGTTACTTCATGTATGTACTGTTTAATCTATCTGTTGCTTTTCTCCCTGGGCCTCCACTGAAAATGGGCTTACCTAGGCTCACATAGGCTCAGTGGACCTTCCTAGTAAACAAATGCAATAAACAAACAAACAAACAAACAAATAAATGGTGTGATTTGCTGTTAAATAAATAAATAAATACATAGATCTAGGCATCTACTGGTCCAGGCCAGCGACTTTCTCTTACAATGGGCCCCTACCTTACCATAAACCTTCAAAAGTCACAATTGCAACCTGTGCAAATGATAGAGTTTATAGGAGTCCACTTGGTTACAAACAAAACCCTGACCTATCTTCCACCAGACAGGATTCTCTCACTGCAGATGCATATCAGGTAAATGCTAGCAGTGCCAGTTTCTCCAGCAAATCTGGTTCTCAGGGTTCTGGGTGATATGGCTGAAACTATAATTTTAATACCAACAGCTCGCTTACATATGAGACTTCTCCAGTAGACGTTGTCTGTCCAGTGGTCTCTTCTACATCATCCCCTCAATCATCCTATATGACTGTCATAATTGTGCAGAAATTCTCTTTTGTGGTGGCTTCACAATCCAGAAGTGTCTCAGGGTCGACCTTTCATTCTTCCACCCCTGTTACCACATTGACCACTGATGCCTTCCATCTGGGGTGGTGGGGGCATTACCTGGGATGGACAGTTCAAGGCATGTGGACTCCTCAAGAGATCAATCTGCATATCACCATCCTAGAGAAGAGGGCGGTGCTTTCAGTGCTGAAAGCCCTTCACTCCCTTCTTCCTCTGTGGATGATTGCGATTCAGTACAACAACATGTCTGTTGTGTAGTATCTCAACGAACAAGGTGGAACCAAGCCCTTTGTTGAGAGGCAATGAGCTCTCTCTATCAACTGCTTTATAGTTGCAATGCACATTCCAGGGGAGCACAACATATTAGTGGACAGACTCAGCAGAGTTCTTTTCATGTCTCATGAGTGGTCTCTGAATCAGTCAGTGGCAAACCGGATTTTCCTCAGATGGGGTCAACCCTGCTGCAACCTTTTTGCCTCTCCATTCAACAACACATGCAGCAGGTTCTTTGCCTTGATCTCTCCACAGAGACAGTCACCAAGAGATGCTCTAGTCCATGATTGGCCTCCCAGTCTTCTTTAGGCATTTCCACCTCTTCCTCTGATTCCCAAATTTCTTCAGAAAGCATGCAGCTTGAAGAGCAAAGTGATCCCCATTTTGATCCTCATTGTCCCTTTTTGGCCTTGACAAGTTTGGTTCACCTTCCTGTGGTCTCACCTAATTTACCCTCAGTGGACCTTGGAACCACATCTGGACCTTCTGTCCCACCCTTCAGGGCAAGCTCATCCAGATCTTCACAGTTTGAAACTAACCACATAGTTTCTCCAATTCTAATGATGGCTAGACAACCCAGGCTTTATTCCCCAGTACAGAAAATGATCATTTCCTCCCATAAGTCTCTTACCTGGAAAATTTATAAAAGTAAATGGAAAAGATTTCCCATTTGGGCTCGACAGCGTCACATTGATCTGCTTAAAGCATCCATTTCGGCAGTATTGGATTTCCTGGCTGGTCTTTTTCGTTCGGGTGCCAACTTCTCTACTGTCAAAGTTCAGTCAGCAGCCATTTCTAATTTTCACATTGCAAAGAATGCTACATCTTTAGCTTCATCTAAACTTTGTACAGCTTTTCTTAAGGGTACATTTCTTCTTTGACCTCCTATCAAAGATCCTACTCCACTGTGGGATCTTACTTTGGTTCTTCAAGCTCTGACCTTACCTCTCTTTGAACCTGCTGCTAAGGCAGAGTTGAAATTCTTTTCCTGGAAAACAGCCTTGTTATTGACTATTACTTTGACCAAGAGGGTTTCAGAACTTCAGGCTCTATCTTCCGAACCTCTCTATCTCATTTTGCATAGAGACAGTTACCTTGAGTACTAAACACCATTAATCAGTCCATTAATCTCCCTGTGTTTTTTTCTGAACTTCCAAAATAAGGGTGAATACATGTTGCATCTTTTAGACGTTCATAGACAATTGCACTTCTACCTGGATAGGACAAAAACTCTCAAGAAATCTGATCAGTTGCTTGTCGATTTCTCAGATTCCAGAAAAGGGAAAGCTATTGTTAAAGCTATTATTGCTTAATGGTTAAGAGATTGTATTACTCATGTGTATTCATCAAACAATGTTCCTTTACCTAAACCAGTCAAAGCTCATTCCATAAGATCCATAGCCACGTCCCAGGCTTTTTGGTCTAGCATTTCTTTAGAAGATATGTGCAGCTGTTTTGTGGGAAACTCCCACACTTTTATTTTGCATTGCAAACTTGACATCATATCCAGGAACAGCGCTGCTTTTGGTTCTGCAGTGCTCCAGAATATCCTTCCATGAGGCCACCCAGATTTATGTAGCTGGGAACTCTTTTCCACAGGTTTGATGAAGACTGAATAGAGAACATCAGGTAAAGAAGTTACGTACTCACCATAACATTCCATCTATGTTTCTGCTTCAGTCTTCATCAACCTGCCCCCCTCCTTCCTCCTTACTTATCTCCGAAGAGCCTGATGGATTGCAAGTTCCTGTTTTGAGGTCCTGAGCATCTTTTTATGCTCTTGTGTTTCTTTGTGTGTAGAATGTATTTTTTATCTGCTAAAAATATTGCACCAAACACGATCTGAGGTATCTGAGAGGAGCAAAGATGCATGGGTAGGGTGATAGCAGCTCAAGCCTGGAATCCTAAGCTTGATGATGACTGAGTCAGTTCCGAGCTCGGAACAGAGACCCCACAGGTTTGATGGAGACTGAAGCAGACAACACAGGCGGAATGTGATGGTGAGTACAAAACTTCTTTTTCTTTCATATGGGAACTAACTGGCCTATCTGCTGTGAGGTCTCTAAGATTATTCAACAGATTCTAAACCACACAGCCTACATAATTAAGACACTGCTCTAATATCTCACCTCTGTGGGTGTTATACTTTCCCCACAGTAGTAATAAACTGAAAACCTAACTGCAAATATCTCACTAATGTGAATACTAGAGATTGCAATACCAGAAAAGAACAGCTCACTCTTGGGGGCTGTTTAAATGGCACTCATAAGCAGGATGGGAGCAGAACCACCAGACCAGCAGGGAGCTTTATAACAGTTTTAAGTAGTCTGAAAAAAAAAACATGTAAATAAATAAATAAATACAATAAACATACACAGCAGTGCACACAGAGCTAAAATGCTGCCCTAATACCTCACTCCTGTGGGTGCTATTCTTTTCTCACAACAGCTACAGCCAACAGCCTAACTGCTTACAAATGCTGTGAATATTTCACTACTGAGGGTAGTAGGTTTTGCCAAAGATGCTACATCACTGTAGCAGCAACACAAAAAAAAAAAAAAAACTTGCTCTTGGAACTGTTTGAATACATACTGCCCCTGGGCAAGACAGGAGGACAACCATTAAATCCCTGCAGAGTTTTATAATAATTTACTTCAGTACAACAATGTAGACAGTGCTGAACAGTGATGCAATGTCTCACTGTTGAGGATACTAAATGTCCCCACTATAGCTGTAAATCAAAAGTCTACCTGCTTACAAATGCTGCAAATAACTCACTACTGTGAGCACTGTGGTTTCCCACAGAAGCTACAACACCACTATAGCAACAAAAAGTGTTGTTAATAACATAGGTTCAGATGAATGCACCTCACTAGAGCACACTTTGTATGAGGTACTTATTTATTAACCTTATTGTAATAATGTTATTTTTTTCATCAGTTTTGGGGCCACTGACAGTGCATACATAAATTACAAATATATTATTTGGTTGTTTTTGTTGCATAGCACACATAACTTTAAACCTTTTATATCTAAAACCAACAAACAAGCAAAAAGGCTCAAAATCAGAAAGACCTTCAAAAGATTGAAAGAATAGTTACCTAAAGAGGATTCATATCAGTATGCATTTTCTGAAGAACACAAAGTTTGCAATTGTAAATGAAATAATTTAACTTTAATCCTCACTATTTTGTCACAAAAATTATGATGGATAGAATACAATTACAAGGCAAAATCAAGGATAATTTAAAGGTATGAAACAATTCTTGTCATGGGATGAAAGTTTGCAAAATCCCATTTTCCATGATAAAAGGAAACTTCCATGTATTATATGCCATTTATTTTTGTTTGATAAATACTTTGTGTTGTGATTCTACAGGTTATATTGAAGGGCTTTTGTTGTTGTGTTGCTATTTTGTTCTTCCCTTTCTTTTTAGTCATACAGGAATGTATTTAAGGAATAAATATAATTTAAAGACGCTGTATTAACAGTGCAGTATTTTGTTACATTTCCCCATTCTGCACATCTCCAAAAGGTTATGGAAATGGCAGTGAAACACACACACACACACACACGCACACACACACACACACACACACACACATTTCAGCAGATTATTGACTTAAAATGTGGCACGCTACTGATAAGTAAACGATTCAAATGTTATTTTTTGCATTGATACAAAAAGGAAGCACAACAAATAGTGTGGTATTGCTCTTTTTCAATCACAGCCCTACAAGTCAGTTCAAATACACATTAACACATACACAGCTTAAAAGGCTCTGGGAAGCATTTTCTGAACAAAGGTGGAATCTCTAACGGAGCTTAGCTACAGACTGCAGCATTTATCACCGTTAATGGTTGAACTGAAAACGTTTAATAAACTACTTGCTCAATTTAAATAAATCACCCTAACTTCTGAACAAGATGGAACCTTCATTAGTAGCACCGTAGAATTAATTTCTCTTGCTTAACTCGTAGTAAACCTCCAGCAGATCATTTATTCCGTCTACTTTGTCAAATATTTTAATGTGTCACAACAAAGGAATCAAGAGTGCTTCAGACAGTAGAAACAAAGGCAATATTTCACAGAAGCATACAGGCACGCTCTGACCACAGACCTAGAGTGAAAACAAACCGATTATTGTTTGCTAAAAATTATTTGAAGAGCCCCTTTCTTGCACAAAAAATTGTGATGATGCTTAACTGATCATACTTCAAGTGATATTTATCAAAAAGACTCAACAATTTTGATCTTTTTTTATATTAATTCTCTGTTACCATGGTAACCTCAGAGATGCAAGTTGCCTGGTAACAGCATCAAATACAACAAAAAACGCAGACGTTCAGTACATTCAGAAAATCCCAGCGGTACTAAAATCAGTCAGTAAAGCTACAGACTCTGCGTTCTCTTTTCACTACATGCACCCATTGATAAACCTGCACACGTCTTTTTCATCAAATTGAAAATTGAAGCAAATAATAATAGAGGAAGCATCAGCAACAAAGTACATTGCTTTCTCGGCACCACTTCCCTAATTTCGCAGTTAGACATCATGGAATACATTCTTTTTAAAGCAATATTTGACAGTCATTACGATTTATTTAACACACTCTTCACAGCCACCAAAGTACTTGAGCTTATGCCATTAACTTAGATGCGCTTTTTACAGAGTTCTTACTTTTTATGTAGTTTTTATAAGTATGACGCTACGGTGTTTGAACCTTTGTCTATTGCCTGACTTAATGCTGTGGTTATGTACTTCCCATAGTCACACTTTCGTACCCAATTATCTACTATGAAGAAATTGTAATCACAATATACAGTGTATTTAGCGGTTACTTGTCATCTATGTATTCATACTGTTCACACCAGGCGCTTTTTGCGTTAATTTCTTTGCACATGTCTACTATTCTTTACCCTTCACTTTGGCCAGCTTGTACAATTGATGCATCCACCCCTTCCAGCTTCAACATTTCTTTACACTTTCTTTGACTGCACAACCACAACAAAGAACATAAAACTATTGGAGTGGATACCTTCGATACAGCAGATTCTCCAGAGTCCTGAATGGGTCATGTCCCCTTTCGGTTTCTTGGGCTGCCCTTGAGTGTCATCTGTTGTGATGTTGGTACCGTTGCAGATATGAGCTCTCGAGTACAGCCAGTAATCGGTGCCTATAGCTATAGTCATCAGACTGAAGGCAGCAAAAGCCCCCACGGTGGTCAGCAACATCTGGACCCCACGATCACACCACACCATGATGCTATGCCTACAGACCCAATCCAGACAGAGGGCAACCTGGTGGACCCTTATACCAGCTTCTCTTCAGCACAAGCATTATTTATCTCTTAACAGTTTCCCACCAAGAGTTTGCGCGACACAGCAAACGCCGAAGGGAGAGGAGAAAAGTAAGGTCCCACTCCAGGAAATGTAAACGGGACAGGCGTAGGGCTGGCAAACATCTGGTGCGTTTTCCCTTTCATTTGCTTGTTTGTGTCCCTTAGTTAATTCTTTTTTTCTCGTGTCTTATATTGATGCTGGATGACAATTTTCCTTATCAGAATGTCGCTTTGTGTAACAGAGCCTTCCTAAAACTCTGAAGTGGATAGTACTAAGGGAGCCTCAAAAGAAGGGTGGGGGGAAAAAGAAGCTTTCGTGATGAGACTCCACCTTTCCATCTCAGGCCCAGACACAATAAATATGCAAATACCTGACGCTGGGGTGGGGTGAAGGGTGTTGGTTTGGTAGAAGATGACAGGCAGAGGCCAGACCGTTAAAGCACCATCAGAGGCAAACATCGAGGAGGTTCGGTCAGTCGTGCATAGGTAGAACAAAGTGTGGCTTTGTTTTTATTGACACATGCACCGCAGCCGTTTGTTTTGCCATGAAACACGTCAAGGGTCTGTGGTGCTCCAAGTGCAATTGTGAAAAGGCAAAAGCATTACAAAAGCAGTGCACAGCAAACACGTTTACGTCTTAACCTGCAAAAAAACATATCGCTTGCAGGACTCATTATATTGGCAAAACAGTGAAGAAGTAAAACTTTTCAGTGGTTTATATAGATTTGGATGCGAAAATAAAGCTGACTGAAGCACTGAATGCTTTTATTGATGCTATGATAGCTGTAATGTTGAAATAGAATCGACATTTGGAAGGAAAATAAAAATAAATTCAAGTAGAAATAAATGCTTTTTGTGTGTGTGTGTATCTATACACGCATGTGTATGTACATACAGGAAAACGAGAAAGGTGTTCCAGCTGTGCAACCCCGATGTAATTTTATCAGTAGAGCAAATAAGCTAAGTGATCAGATGTGTAGTAATTTCGTATAATACTATATGCACCTAAGTGTGAATGTGAAATGAGAGAAGAATTGGTTTTAGTGTTATAGCGTGAGAGAACTTAACACAACAAAAACATTTATTACAAAGAGAGAGAGAGAAAGAGATCAAAAGAGGGTGTAATGGATGCATTCAGTATGGACGCTGAAGGGATAAGAAAGTAGATGCTGGTCTAGCAGTGAAAAGTGCACTCATTAATACATACTTTTTTAAAAGTTAAAATATAGTGAAACAGCTGAAGGACAAATCTGAAACAGCTTATCACAGTGGCAGAGCCAAATCAGTTAATTACTACATCTTAGAACAAGAATTTACTGTACCGTGGCAGTTAAATGTACCCCAGGACTGCTTTGAAATCCAAGTGGGATAACTGAGAACATGGAGGAAAACATATCTTAAAATAAGCTAGTGACATTTTTGTCTCTGCCTAATATATTCTTAGTGTCATGCAGTAATGGCTGGAATTGTATCTTTGGAACATGTGCAGAACAAGGGTTTTTCATGGATTCATTATGATAAACCAAGGAAAGAAACACAGAACATCCTTTCTGGATGCAATACGTGTAATGAATGGGATTCATAAAGAGGTAGTTAGTGCATTGCACAGGACAAATTAGTATGAGTAGCAGCAATGCGCAGGGTGGGAGTCATTCTATGACATAGTTAGCACAGCTGTGTAATGTTATAAGCAACACAGTGTGCAGTGCATTCTAATGAGTGTATGATGGGGCTGAAACAAAGAGCTACATGAAAATAAGCTACACAGATTATGCAAATAATGGAATCCAAAATTGTAGACTTTATAAGAAATGCATAAAAGGGATGTGCTGCATCACACGTACCTAGTTTAGAAAAATGTAATTCATGGTGCACAATAATTTTGTGAGGAATAACAGCAACATGTGTTATGATCTATGATGGGTGCCAGTATGCTACACCAGTGAAAGTATGTGCAGCTTTTTACATGCTAACAGATCACAGAACAATGAATTGTGAACCACTCCATCTGGACAGGGATACTGTTGGAGACCTAGTTTAAAGCAAAATTGAGGACATTGATGGTATGCCTATTCCTATGCATACAAAAGGATGTGTAGCCTTAACCATCTTAGCTATAGGGGTCTTGTATTGACCTACAGGGAATATCTAATGAGTACTGCAAGTGTCTCCTTCATGAACCTTAAACAATTTCCTCTGTATAAAGTCATAACATGTGCTTGGCCATAGATGGTCCCCTAGACAGCAAAGGAGAAAATGTACACCATACAGAACTTATTGTCCTTATCCATGTAATACACTAGTGCTAAACCAGGGTTGAATTTGTGGTTTCCCATCAATTCAACTAAAGTATGTTTGAAGAGTAAAAGTACTTTGCTTTACATGGTGTGGAAGACTGTTCCATAACAGTGATCTCATTGGTGATACATATCTGTCCCTTCAATATGTCCTATTTATGTTGCAAAATAGATTGAAATCCCTTAAGCAGGTTCTGCACTACCATTGGACATGAGAATATGTAATGGGACTAACAGGATAGGGTCTATAAAAGTGCTATACATGAAGCAGAGGTCACTTCTTAGAAGCCTGTAATATACTTAGAAGTGGGACAAGGCTTTCAAATGGTCTGCATAGTTTTTATGGTTTAGGTCCTTGATTTGTTTTAGTGATAAAACACTGTAGTTGTTAAAGTTGCATTATATTCAATAATCAGACTGATAAGAGCTGCGAACAGTGGAATGAGCCATGGACCTTGACACTATACCGTTAGAAATGAGATGTGTGAAAAAAGGGAGTTCCTTATAATAGTGGATGTGAGGTGGTCAAAGGATGGTTTATTGTCGGTATAGATTCCCAGAGCTCTGGCTACCAGATCAACTTTCATGAGTGTGTTGTCTATGTGATAGTTACAAGAAAAATAATGCTTGCCTATGACATTTAATTTTAGTCCATGGTTTTGATACCAGCTATTCATATGGAAAAATTCCCCTTGGAGGATATTGATGTTTTCTGGGGAGTTTATGATGGCACCAAGTTTACAGACAACTACATACTTGGTCAGCCATAAATTGCTAGCATTTGCTTTGACTTCTGAAAAGTAAATACTAAAGAATGGTGGCCCAAGGACTAAAGCCTGGGGTACACTGCTACTGACAGGTCTTTTGGAGGTTGAGCTGCGCACCCTGATTTCCAGGGTGGTATTTGTGATTTGTTATCCAATGGGCTGCATAGGGAATTAGATTAAGGTGAATGAGTTTTTCTATGATAAATGAGTATGGGATGGTGCCGAATGCATTTGCCAGGGCTAGATATATGGTATGCCCTGATTTGCCCTCATTCATTGCTTCTGTAACCTTCTTGAAAAAGTCGACTTGGTTGAGTCGTCAGGATCTGTCCTTGACAGATCTGAACTGGCTTGGGTTGAGAGTTTGGAGGTTACCTATGCCCTTATTTATTAATTCCATAATAATCCTTTCCATGGCCTTGAAGCCTGATCAGCCTCATCTACAAGGCATTTCCATGGTCTTGGTCATCCAGATGAGGCTGATCAGGCTTAAGGGTCTATAATTGCCTAGGTCCATTGACACCCCACTCTTGTGTAAAGGGATGACTATTTTTGTCCTCCATAGCCTGATATTGAATAGTCTCTTTAGGGGGTCTGAAAAGTCCTGTTTCAGGCTGATCTGTAGGCAGCTTAACATGTTATCCAGCCCCACTGAAGTAGCGTTCTTGGCTTTGCAAAGTGCTTTCAAAACTTGATTTTTTTTTGGGGGGGGGGGTATAAATATGGATATGTGATTTGGGAATATAGGAAATTTGAGTTAAATATGTCCTCTAGTGGATATGTCCTCAGTGTCTAAGTATGTGGCATCATTAACTATTAGCTCTGTATAGCAATGGGCATTGTTTCTGAGTTTTCTGACACAGCTAAAGAAGGTTTGGTGGTTATCCTTTGCCTGGGGGATTATTTTTACTTCATAACTGGCTTTGGTTAATTTGATCAGGGTCTATAGTTTCCAATTAAGTTTCACAAGATAATTGTTGGCATTTTAAGAGTTAAACTTATTTTTGCATACAGTGAAACCTGCTGATATTTGGTTTCAGCTATAGGGCATTGGAAGATGCTTTCAGCTTTAGTCTTATAGTGAATGTGTCCGATCCGTGGGCTGATTTGGCCAGAGACGAAGTTACATCTGGTGTGGAGAAAACCTGCCCCATATTGGTAAGGACCAAGCCTAGGATTTTATCACCCATGGTAGGGGTGTGGACTAACTGATCCAGAGAGTTTGTATTGATGAAGTCAATAAATTTCTGTTCATACAAGTTTAAGGAAGAGTAAGTCCCCCAGCTGATGGTGGGGTAGTTGAAGTTTACCAGGAGAATGGTGTATGGCTCATTGCACAGCAACTCTATCCTAATTATGTAGGCAGTATGGGTTGAATATAGAGGGGGATCCTATAGTTAACTATTATATAATAAGGGATCTTTGTTAAGAATAAGTTGGATGTGGAGGAGTCCTAGGTCATTATCTTGTTTAAGGAGAGTAACCATTTGAAATTTCGGAACAAGCTATAGTGAGTCCCAAAATATGGAGACTGGCCGAAAGAATGGACTTACATATGTTAAGTCTGAAATGGCATTTATCGGCATATTCTCTTTTCTCTGAGGTATGTTGATCTTGGAGTTGGTATATATAAGTTTGGGAGGTATGAAGGGCTTTCACCTACATGGGAGGTGCCCCCCCTCAATACGAAGTATTAAGAAGAGCAATTTTCCAGGTTTGCTCTTTTCCTGTGTTTTTGGACTTTGTTTGGCTTATCTTCAGTTCTCTTGGCATTTCAAGTGCCGGCATTTCAATAGGGAGCATCAAGGAGTCAGGAGATGAAATATTTAGTGCCTTCACCTAGCACAGTGGGCCTAAATCTGTGGAAGACACTGAAACCCTGTGCTGATGGGGTACTCTCTTTGATCTTGGACCAAGTTTCTCTGACAATGTACAAATCAATGTTTCCAGGGTAAGGAATACTTGCAAGGAGTAGCGTTTTTGTTGAGGCTCCTAGTGTTGAGCAGCAGTACCTTTATTTTGTCTGGAGATCCACTTTTTGGACAGTGTATACGAGGCATACATTTTGCACACATCTGACCTATACGAAAAGTTACTATGAAGGGACATCCATCAGGATATAACACACCTTCTTTATAGACTGGCCTATCACATGGGCACTATACTAACAGGGTACACACCACATATAAAATTTTATGTTTTGCATGTTGCAGGCAAAGTCAGATATAGAATCCCATTTTTCCCATGAGCTAATTTTCACACAGCTCATATCTCATTAACATTAATTCAAAAAATAGCGATGTGACTATAGAAAACAATGGTGGCGTATTGAAACGCTGTACGCCAATGAATCCAGGAAACCAACTGCTGAAAAAAACGCTATGATATAATAGTGCTGGCTGCAGATAGTAAATCCATGGGTCACTGCAACAGAGGTGTTTGTCCTTAACAGTAGAAGAGGACAGCCAAGTCAATCCGATAGTATCTGTACGAAAACTATAAATGTATGTATGGAAATCGAGCAGTTTTTCGCTGTATAGTGGTGGCCATTTTATACAGTGAAAAACTGCTCGATGAGAGAGCACTGCCGAGAGATATCTTTTGTGGTAACCCTTGCCATTAAACCTACATTTATAGTTTTCGTACAGATACTATCGGATTGACTTGGCTGTCCTCTTCTACTGTTAAGGACAAACACCTCTGTTGCAGTGACCCGTGGATTTACTATCTGCAGCCAGCACTATTATATCATAGCGTTTTTTTCAGCAGTTGGTTTCCTGGATTCATTGGCGTACAGCGTTTCAATACGCCACCATTGTTTTCATTAACATTAATGCGCTGAATATTTGCAGTTCTCCAATCTAAATAACACAACCCACTTCTCTTCTTCTACTCTAGGAATGCCAAACAGTAGACCAACTTTACAAATGTTATCCCTTTCATCTTTAAATCCCTCTGTTTTATCTAATTTCCACCATGTAGTTGTTCTCTGTCAATATCCCCTTCTGTTTATTTGCTGTCTACAGCACGGTCTTAAACTTTTTTTCCCTTTGGTATCTACCGCATTCATTTTCTCAAGTGCCTTAACTAGGGTGGACAAAGGGGAAAGTTCTCTAGGTGGAAGCTATTAGGGGGTGGCTTGACTGGGAGGTGTCAATGGTGTGAAAGTTTAATATCAGCACTGAAAAATATTGTGGCTTTACAAATAAATGATGATATTACATTTGTGGTCATGGGTTAGTTGCTGAAGCTCTCAGTAGGTAGTGACAGCTGTAGAAACCTGCCTCTTTTTTCCTGGTCTTCCACTTAGAGAAGACCTTTTTTTAATTATGGGATGGGGGCAGTGATAGGACACCAGATAATATAGCAAGGTTCTGAACATCACTAGTTAGCCTTATTCAAATGAGTCAAGAATGATGTTATATCTCACTCCCTTCCTATGGTATAAAGTTATTTTAGACAAGTTATTTGTTTTTCTTCATTTGATTTCCTTGCCTGCTATACTTTTATGTAGTACATTTAGATACATACTACTAAATGTGTATTTTTATGTTGTTTTACATTACGTTACTTCATCTTTTTGCTTAATATTTTAAAGTCTATCTTTCAAAGCTCTACAATGATATTAACTGTAATTTTCAATTTTTGTAAATAGTACAACAATATTTTGATACATTTTTAATTCTTGTATTTTGTAATTCTGTATTCATGTACTTGCATTTTGTATTTCTACATTTTTTCTTGTTTGTATTTTTCTGGATCTTTTCTTACTTGGCCTCCATTAAAACTTTTTTTCTTTTGCTTTTTGACAGTTCAGACATTCCTCACTAAAAGAATCATAGGCCTAAAGCAGATGCCCTATGCTGACTGCCTTAAAAAACTCCAGCTGTACTCAGAGACTATCTCTGCTTAACATACAGGGCCATGTCAAACCCAGAGCTGTTGGACATGCTACACTTAAAGAAATCCCAATCTCTCAGAGCCACACGCTCCAGGGATCTAAACCTTGTCATCACAATAAACAAAACATGCTGGAGGGATAGGTTCCTGACCCAGAGACTCCCCAGACTCTGGAATAGACTGCCCATACATGTCAAGCAGAGTGCCTCTTTGGCCCTCTTCAAAAGGAACCTTGACGATTGGATGGGAGAAAGGAAATTCACCCTGGGGAATCATGTCAGTCACGCTGCTAGACAGGGGTCCAGGGAAGTAAATAGTGTGGGAAGAAATAGCCAGGGAATTGTTATGGCTAGGCTTGTATAGGCCCTAGGGCTGATAGCCTAGTACCAGCCTATGAACCTATAAACCTATGAACCCAGTAAGCAAATGCAATTAATTAAGTAATTCATTCAGTAAGTAAGTAAATACATAAGCCCTAAAGTCCTGGTTGATGTGCAAACCACAAACCATGCAGGGAATGGTCTATGATACAGGTGTTCTGGAAACCTGAAACTAAGCAGATAATGAATTTGGACTAATGAAGTGATACTGCTGATCACTAGACACCTTAGGAGTGGGCACTGCTATACTGTTAAGAAATATGAAGCAAATTCCTTGTTGTGTTACCCATGCTACATACAATGGCATTGTGCAGACAACCGGAGAATCATGGCAGTGTCCTTCGCACCAGCCATAGCAGCAGCAGAATGGTAGGGGGGTGAGTCAGGAGAGGAGCATGCAGCAGCAGTACTGTAGCTAAGACAGAGGTGGGTGCAATGCATTGTTACATTGGCAAAGAAGTGGCATCTGGTCCACAACTATTGGCCATGACACCGACAACATCAGGGTTATTTAGGGCAATGTATGAAGTGGCCATGTCTGTGCCTCACACATCACCATATCCACACAGGTGAGGGGGATAGGGCACATCCATCATCATTTAGACAGCTGGGCAGACACAGTGACAGGCAAGTGTAACAATGTGATATAGGATATTGTCTTAGGAGGGGAACAATGACCACATAATTTGTGAGATTGAGGGGAGTCAGGCGGACGTGTACCATTCTAATAATGTACTTGATGCTGTTCCAAAATGCAGTACTGACATTTTAATGCCAGTATGCACAGAACAGTGATCCAAATCAACCATCTGCACTCCCTAACACTTTATGCCTTGGGAGGCTACCCCTTTACCCCATACTTGCTATGCTACTGGAGTCAGGGTTCACATCCTCCATTGGTGGGGTAGAGTTGCCACAACATGACCCTTGGCAATGTCTACAATATTGACTTGAAGTGTTGGGACTTGATGTGGTCTGTGACAGGGAATGAGTAGAACTGTGAGCCATTTACATGCACCCTGATGGGGCACACTATCTGCTGATCTTTATGGACACTTTGCCAATAACCTGGTCAATCCCCATGAGTGGCATCGGCAGGATATGCACCCACAGACAACAGAGCAGGGGTTAGAACTTTGGGACTGTGAATGTACATCTTGATGGGACATCTCAAGTGTTAAGCCAGAGTAGTGCTCTTGACCGTGAGTGGTCAATACCCGTGACTGAGATGGTGGCAGACCGTATGCCAATAGGTGACAGTGATGTGGTCTTAACAATGGTCTGTGTACTCTGACTTGGGATGGTCTATGTCCAAGCTGCTCACATCTAGAACTTGCCACAGACATGGACAACATGGTCTGTGGAAGTACACTAGATGGCCTCTGCAATGTATTTCATGGAGGCACCTAAAGAAGCTGCAGTTCTTGCCAGTGATCTCAACAGCATCATGTGTTCCATGCCTCCATAAATCATGCAACAGACAAATTGCTGGTGGCCTAAAAATGCTAAAAAATTAATTACAATATCCTTTGAGAAAATGTCAACCCAAGTTAATTACTCCGTTGATAAAACACCCCAAGAGTCAACCCTGTAGTAAGGGATCTAGGAACATATGTAGATAGCAATATGGCCATTAATCAACATGTAGTTAAGATAATAAGAAAATGTCACCCGACTTATAGCTGAAGGTATGGCATCTAGGTCCAAAGAAGTTATAGTACAATACTACTTGGACCTTATCAGACCAGTCATTGAATGTCCCCTTTGGTATGTGTCTTACCAGACACTTGCAACAGTTGGAACACCCACAAAGGTTTCTCATCAGGAGAATTCAAGGCATGAATACCTTGTCCTACACTGATTGCCTAAAGGCTTTGTTAGTGTATTCAGTCTCCTACAGGGTGCTGACAGGGGATCTTTGCCTGGCTTACAGGGCTTCCTCAGACCCAGCCCTGCGGGATCTGTTGCATAAGCTACTGTGGTGGAATCACAACATCAATAGGCTGTACAACAGAAGGCAGAAAATTATGGCAAAAATTAGGAGGTGTAGCACCTAGCAGGATACAGCACTCTATTCAAGCTAAACAAACAACTCAGAGGACAAATAAAGCCTACTAAAGCCAAACTTGAGGTAAATTTGGCCTCCCAGGCCTAAGACAATCACAATGCATTCTTTAGCTCTGTGACCTATGTCCACAACCTCAAAGACAATGCACTATTGTGTGCAGAGCTCATTGTTAATGGGGCCACCTATACTTAGCCAGAAGATATAGCACACCTACTGGCTGACAAATTCAGCTCCAACTTTACCCCTCTTTCCTTTTAACCTTCTCTCAGAAAGTATCATCAGATATAACTCTTCCTATTATCACTAATGAACAGGCCCTTGTTGGGCTCTCTAAAGACCAAGAACACAGCATCAATTGGTTCAGATAATATCCCAGGATGCTTTCTAAATACCATGAAACATGACCTATCAGGCTTTCTGGAATTGCTGTTTATCCATAGCCTCCAAACAAGCTTCGTGCCTCATGAATGGAGAACAGCAACAGTTATCCCTCTGCACAAATGTGGGCCATCTGCACATCCTGGAAACTACAGACCCATAAATCTGACTAGTCTCATATGCAAAGCCATGGAAATGATCAGTAATGACATTAGAAAACTCCAGATGCTGAACCCAACCCAATTTACTTTTGTCAAGGGTAGGCTATGCCTACTCAACCTGATGGAATTACGTGAGAAGGTCATCACAGCAATGGATGAGTGAAAAATTGTTCACACTGTCTATCTTGACCTGACCAAGGGATTTGACACAATATCCCACTCAAACATGGTTGAAAAACTCAACAGGTTAGTTATAAACTGTTATGTCACCCAGTGGATAGACAGCTGGCTTACAGACAGGACTCAGGATTTAGAATCTGGGAGTCCACCTGCACTAAGAGGCCAGTCTTAATTACTGAAAAGTTAAGTTATGATGAAAGATGAAACTATCTGAACTTGTAAAGTGTTTCATTTAAATATTTATGGGGAGATCTTATTCAGGTATATATGGCATTTGGAGACAACTATGTCTAGGAATGTTTGAAGTTATCGAAGAGTGACAAAAAATCACCAGACAACTTATGCAGGAGATTATATAGGAATGAGAGATGCATTCATTGAGAATTGATTACCAAATTATATTAAAGCAAGCAGTAGTATAGATATTTGTAAGAACAACTTATATACTTCTTATGAGAATGATTGTTTTTGTATATTGACAGACTAAAGGGCATTATTGCCCACGGCTGAAATATTTGCATATATGTATGTACTTAGGCCATGAAGATCACACACTATCTCCAAAATGCTTTGATTAGCACCAGTTTGTGAATGGAACACTGACTTACTGGCTAATGACATGTGTTTTAGTTATTTCAGGGATATCCCTGGAGTCATGGCAGCTCCTTACTCCCCCCTGCATTTATCCCCTTTGGTGGATATATGCATTTCAGAGATTGTGCTCATTTTAGATGCATGCACTAGGGACATAGATGGAGCATGTGAGGGACTATTAGGTACAAGATGTCTGTCGTACTCTGGTGAGGATATCTGTGTTCTACCTGTACTTTTACAGGAGCCACTGTAATGGTGGATGTGGGTGATCCCTTACCATGTTGTGCTACAGACCGTGCCACTGTGTCATCAGTCCAAGCCACGTGGATGTTGCCATCATCATCAGTCACCAGTGCCCTGCTGACATCAGCCCTATGTTGTCTTGCTGTACTGGACCCTCTACCAGTGATCATTTTAGCAAGTTGCTTGGACTTACTTGAAGATTGTGTACTGATCTCCAAGGGAGATTACAAGGTGCATAGAGGAAAGCATTCATTACACTGAGTTAGAGATATGTTTTTATATATGCTTAATATTTCCAGGTTCATGCCATAGTGGTTGGAGTTATGTCATTTTGATTTGTGCAAAGCCAGTGCTTGTGGTAGCAATGAGCTTCATGGAGATATTTACTGAGGCAACATTTTCCACCAGTGACTTCAACAGCATTGTGTTCCATGTGATATTATTGTCTGCCCACACATGCATTCCTCTATATCTCCCTGTGACATGCATGCATGCTGCTAACATTATTATACAGCAGCAGAACATTTTGACAGACATACCTTCTCATGCATGCTATTGCAGATACAAGCTAGAGGTGCTTGGAAGGGCAGATATGCATGTGGACTTTGGTCAATCCGTTCCTTCAAACATGGGTTAGAGTGTACTATGTTGTACTGCACAGTAATGTAATGGACAGTCATAATCTGGTGTTAATCCTAAAGAACACAGGTAGTTTGTGCCAACTGCGTTCTGACTTCCATGCCACACTCCCTTGTACAAGGAGGTTGCTTCCCAAGGCCAAAGAGTGACACCAAAATCTCTTCAAGTTCAGTGGAAGTCTTTTTTGTTGGTGGTACACTACCTGTTGCAATGGCACATGTGGTAGAGACCTATAACTGCCATCCACAGCATTCACATCCTGCACTAATTCCTGCCCCATCTGCATCACCTCTGCATATTAGCTGTATGCCATGAGTATGGAAGACCTGTAGCATCACTTCATTCTCCTGGCTAGTGAAGTTTTCAAGGTGTCACCTCACTCTGTTGACTATTCCAGTACTTGTATGCCTGTGGGTAAAACAAGTCAGTCATTGTGGGTATGCATGATACATCATGGAATGCACATAACTCTGGCCGCAGCCCCTCACCTTTTATGCCTATGTATCAGCTGGAGTTAGTGCTATGCACAACCTCTGTAGTTATCAGCTGCAGTTGCAGGTTCATAGCTTCTTAGGACGATGCTAGGCTATTGGCCCGGAGGCCCTTATAAGCCTAGCCAAGAATTTCACCCATGTTCCCACAAAGTCAGTACCTGTTTTCCCTGTCCAGCAGGGACACAGGTGGGATCCCAGGGGTATATTTTCTGTTTCCTATCCAGTCATCCAGGTCCCTCTTAAAAAGGGCTAGTGATATACTCTGCTTGACATGGAGAGGAAGTCTATTCCACAGATGGGGGAGTCATTGGGACACAAATCTATCCTGTCAAAAAGTTATATTAATGTCACAGACCAAGTTGAGACCTTGTGTGAGGGTTGCGCAAGTGGAGTTTGACTTATGGATATGCAGCAACTCCATCAAGGCTGAGTCTGAGACAGCCCTGTATGCCAGACACAGGTCACCTCTGAGCAGCCTATATGAGCCTGAGTAGAGGGACAGGTATTTTAGCCTATTTGTATAGGATAGGTGTTTGAGACCTGGATTTTCCTGGTCAGAAACCTCTGTGGTCTCTCCAACTGCTACGTGCTTGGCAAGGTCCATGCCAAAGGGGGCATTGTACTTGACAATGGATTTGATAAGGGAGGAGTACAGGGATGTTATGACCTCCTTGTTCTGAATGAAATACCGTTACTTATGAAGTGGGCCATGTAGAAAGCCTTCCATATAACGGAGGCAACATGGTGGTCAAAAGTCAGGTTGGTATCAACCTGGGTGCCCAAGTCCCACACTACTGATTGCATGCTTAGTACATTGTTATTAATGTGATAATTACTGAGGACACCATTTCCCCCTATTCTTAGCCTCCCTCTGTTTAAGTACAATCACCATGCCTGAACATATATCTGGGGATCCCTACACTCCCTGTGGCATATCCTTACCATGTCTTCCTATGTTCTTGGGTTGCAACCCCTCTCTAGGCATTTATTTGTAGATGGTACAGTGCCAAGCCAATGTCATGTGTTCCCTGTTAAACATACATCATTGCATTTGGCTCTTTTCCACTAACATTAACCACAGGGCTTGTTGTTCATAGGTCCATAAGTATAAACTAGGTCAATGGCCATCTGGGCCTTTATAACCCTAGCCATGCAATCCAACCCAATTGTGTCCCTATGTATCATGGGCATTTATTAGTAGGGGGCATGTTAGTTAGGAAATTTCTAGAGGTTATGTGAGGGGGGGGGTATGTTATTTTGGGCATTACTGCCTGCCTCTGTCTATCAGAGACATGGGGCTAGACGTGGGGTGAATTTCTGATTTCCCATCCATTGGACAAGGTTACACTTAAATAGGGTTAGGGATGGACTCTGCTTCACATGGATAAGGAGCCTGTTCCAAAACATGAAGATTCTCTGAGACACATTTATGTATCCCCAACATGTCTTATTTATGTCACAAACAAAATTTAATTCCTTGGCTCTAGTGGCTCTGATGCTGTTCGTTTTGTGGATGTGCAAAAAGTCCATCAGAACTGAATCTAAGGATGCCTTGTATGCCAGACATGGATCACATCTTAAGAAGGAGACTGACTATAGAGCTAGGGCCTTAAGGCGATCCATAAAGGACAATGTGTTTATAGCCTGGATTCTCGTACATGCAGAAGGAGGCATTATACTCAGTGATGGGTCTGACAAGCACCAAATAGTGGCACTATGATTCCTTGGACCTGAATGCCATGCCCTGACTTACAAGTTGGGCAACATAGAATGATTTTCTTACTGCGTTGGCCATATGTTGGTCTATGGCCAGATTACTGTCTACATTTGACCCCATTTCCTGGACTATTGGGTCAACTCTTAGGAGTGTCTTATCGATGGAGTAATTAGCCTGGTAGCAGGTTTCCCAAAAGGCACCACTGAATTTTAATCCATGACTTTAACATCAGTCATTTGTATGTAAGATGTTTGTGTCAATGGGGGAAATCTATGATAGCTCCCAAATTGCAGTCATCTCTGAAGTTGGTCAGCCAAAGGCCCTTGATATTAGCTTTTACAGCCAAAATGTAGCTGTCAAATAGGAGAAGTCCCAGCAAGGAACCCTGAGGTACCCCACTGGTGACTGATCTCCTAGTGGAGGTGGTATCACCAGTCCTTACTACCTAGGTCCTGTCTATGTGCCAGCTGGCAAGCCAGCAAATTATGAAGGGGTTCATGCCTGGTTCAGTGAGTTTGTCAACTATACCTGAGTGAGGTATTGTATCAAACTCCTTAGCTAGGTCAACGGTATGCATGATTTTCCCCTCATCTATTGTCTTGGTGATCTTTTCAAAGAAATCTGCCAGGTTTCGTAGGCATGACCTTCCCTTGACAAAACCAAACTGGGTTGGGTCCAGTGTTGGAAGGTTGCCTATGTCTTTTTTGATAATTTCCATGATAATTAATTCCATGGCTTTGCACATTAGACTATTCAGACTAATAGGCCTGTAGATTCCAGGGTTGGTTGATGATACACTCTTATGAAGTGGGTTAACTGCTGCAGTCCTCCATTCTCATGGTACAAAGCTTGTTTTGAGGCTATAGCTGAAAAGTGATTCAAATAGGCCATGTTTCAAGTGATTTAGGAGGCATCCCAGGATATTGTTGGAGCCCATTGAGTCTCTGTTTTGGCGTTTGTAAGCCCTGCCAGGACCTGCTCCCTGTTAGTAGTTTCAGGGGTTAAGTTTGTAGGTATTTCATAAGGGGATGCAGGTGGGAGTGAGGGCAGGTGAAGTTTTTAGATGAATTTGTCAACCAGCAAATTTTCTGTCACTTTGTCCAATGAAGGTGGCACCACTGACCACCAGTTCAGCACACTGATGTATGCTACTTTTGAAGTTTTGCACACAGCTGTAGAAAGGCTTGTGGTTGTCTTTAGCGATACCACAAGGCAAAAGCAGAAAAAAATACCACAAGGCAATGAACAAGCCAAAAATAAACCAAGACATTTATTATATTTAGCGCCTAGGCTATTCAGCCTTCAGAGAGTAAAAAACAGTGACAAACATCTCACTTAATATACACATAAAATTAGCAAATCACACCCATTGCTAATTAAATTAAATTACTTATTTTCAGTAACATTCTTTATTTCTTTGTGGTTGTCTTTAGCCTTTGAGACTGTCTTGATCTCATAACTGTCCTTGTTGGACTTAATTAGTCCTTATAGTTTTTTGTTAATTTAATTAGAGAGATCCCATCATATGACAGTTACTCTTCCTGATTTTAGCCATGACATTTTTCCCTTTTATTATATACCCTATTAAGGTTAAGATTCCACCAGTGTGGTTTGTTTTTAGAGATTGTTTTGGCCTTATTTCTAGTAGGTGCATCAGCCTCTATACAGACATATACATGATAGTACAGGGTCTTTGAGATCAATTTCACATAGGTTGCTTTGAACTCAGGGTTGGGAGGGAAATTAAATTTTGGCAAACTATCACTTAATAGGATGTAGTTTGATTTGGAATATTTTCTGTTACAGGGTTTATTGGGGTTACCAAGTTGATTTTTATTTCGAAAGAGACAGCTTTGTGGTCCAACCTCACCATTGAGGATGTGACACAGTGGGGGGGAGGGGGGTCCAGTGCTCTCTCCACATTGATGAGTACCAGGTCCAGTATGCCTGAACCTCTGGTGGGTGTTTGCACTATCTGGTCAAGGGTATTTGTGGTAATATCCAGGAATCATTATACTTGCGAGTATGTGGCAGTGTATGCTTCCCAGTCTGTAGAGGGTTAAAGTTTCCCATGACTAGGGTATTTAATTTTAAAGGTGAGTATCTCCAGTAGGGCTAGGTAAGATCTATGGAATCCAAGGGACATAGAGGGAGACCTATAACTTGTTAGGAGATGGTATGGGACTTTGTCTATGGTGATTTGCATGTAGATAAATGCCAGGCTATCATCCTGTTTATCCAATGAAAAGTTATGCTTGTTGCTAATATAGATTGACACTCCTCCACTTTTGTCCCTGTCTGTGCAGCTGCTGACGGTCTAATTGTGTGGAAGGCACTGAAGCCTTGCATTACTGGAGCACTGTCTGTGTATTTAAACTATGTCTCGGTTATGACACATATATTTATATTCCCCAGAGCGAGGAGAGCTTGTAGGGTGTGTAGTTTCTTGTTTAGGCCTCTAACATTGAGCAGTAACACCTGTAGGTTTCTTTGGGTTTTATTTGTTATGCCAATAGGTTTTTAATTTGGCATTGCCCAAAAGAGTATCTATAGGGGTGAATAAAGTTTTAACCAATATTTAGAAGCCTAGGGGAGACCAGTGTAGACCATGCTTTGTAAAGCAATGTGGTTTGCTAACCATGTCCTCCGATGCTGGCAGATATTGAATACCCCCTGGAAAGGCACCCGAAACTAAGCAAATGATTGACGTTAATCATTTTCTCTTTGTACTGTGCCATCATCCTTGGTGAAGGTAGAATGCTGCTCAATGCAATGCACATACCTGCCTAAGACACATATTCAGAGAGAGAGAGATCAACAATGTCTATCTTCATGTAGTCTAGGGAAGTACATTTCAGGTCATTAATGCCCACATGGACTATAATAGAATCATATTGTACCTGCAGTGGAGTGACTTGAGTGCAAACATAATGTAGTTGAACCTGGCTTCAAATAAGCAACTTACTGTTATCTTCTCCATGTTCACTCTGGTGACTGGCAGATCTGCATGTCATACAATGGAGCCCTCTATGACAACAGCCCTGGGTTATCTTCATTTGTTTACGTTATGAGCTTTACTCTTGAGACTGTACTGGGTGTAGGCGTATGGTTGTCTTTGGTGTTGCTTTTGGTGAGTGCTTTAAAGATTGCTGAGTATAGGTTTTGCCATTTATAGGCTTAGGAGGTCTTTGAGGTTTGGGAAGATTGCTTTTTAATGTCTCAGCATAGGTTGGTCTATATGTGTGGTAGACACTGTGTGGAGGATGTAGCATGTGTGTTCTTGACACCATTGTTGCATGATTTTTGCCTCCAGTAATTGCATATGTGCATATCTCGCATACTGTGTTTGTTTCTTTAAGGACTTAATAGCTTTCTGTGAATATGAGACAATTACTGCATTGTCTCAGGATGTCCATGTCTATCAAGCTAGTTGTGGAGACATTTGGAAATTGCATATTCATGTTGATTGGACCTATATTTAGGTGGGCTACTGTAGGTCCAAGGAAGTCATTGTTCCACTGTATTCTGCATTCATCAGACCTATCATTGAGTATAATTTCCCCTTTGGTATGTACCTAACCAGGCATATCCAATAACCGGAACATCCACAGAGGTTCCTCACTAAAAAATACAGGTTGTAAGTAATATGTCATATGCAGACCACCTCGAGGTCCTATTCCTGTATTCTGTCTCCTACAGGCTTTTGAGGGGAGATCTATGCCTGGCATACAGGGCATTGTCAGACCCCATTCTGATGGCCCTCCTGCATATCCACAAAAAAAAAAAACAGTACCAGAATTACCCATTCTAAAGACTTAAACCTTGCCTGTAATATAAATATGACCTGCTGGAGAGATAGCTATGCATCCCAGAGACTACCTCATTTATGGAACAGGCTCCCCATCCATGTGAAACAGAGTTCCTCCCTAACCCAATTCAAGTGCAGCTTGGACAATTGTATGGGAAACTGGAAATTCATGCCTGGTTTGCCACCTATGTCTCTGATGCAAACAGGTAACCTGTAAATGGTTCACCTCCCAGGCCCTTGCTTGTACTTATCAGGGGTATCAGGACTCGTCAGCGATTTGGAATACATGGTTAGGCTTAAAAAGGCCCTTGTGGTCATTAGCCTAGTAAACACCAATAAACCTATGAACCTACAGACTAAAACTAAATGCCAAGAATTGCATAATAGTATCCTTTGGGAAGTTAGGAGAAAGCATGCACAGTGCTGAGGAGTTTGCTTCTAGGGGAGATGAGAGTGTGTGTGGCTTGTGAGCATACCTCTCAACTGTCCAGATTTGCACAGAATGTCCAGATTTTTTCTTCATATTTTTGGAGTGTTCCTCATAAAAGTTTGGTTTTCTGGTAAATCATTGACAAATCATTGAGGATGGAAGTTAGAAAATAATGAGAGGCATTTGAGTTTTAGACCTCATACCCTTCAGAAAATTCATGCTAATGGAAAACCTGATGGTCTATCATCTTTTTAAGTTTCTAAGAGGAATATTTAGAAATTGTCCCCATATTTGGATGTTTTTCTTCCCATTATTTATAGCTTTGTCCAGATTTCTTGTTCTAAGAGGTTAAGAGGTATGCTTGTCTCAGGTTATATGAGGAGTTTTTTCTTGAAGTCTAGTTGCAAAAGGGGAGTAATTGTGTTGGGATGCAGTAGTTTGTAGAGTTTGTATCCTAATGGCAGGTTAGATCTTTGTTTATTGACTAGATATTTGGCTTTTTCTATGGTGATACAGTGATGCTCGCAGTGACAGTAATTTGTAATGAATCAGCAGATGCTGTTAGACATAGTCTGGAGTGTGGCAGTGTTTTTCTTGGAGGCAGAAGCAAAAATGAGGAGCCAAGTTGGGAAAGGAGAACTTTTTGTCCAATGGCTGCTCTGGCTAGTTGGGCTAGAAAGGGGAGATCTTTTTGGCCAAGAAGAGGAGGGAGTTTATTTTGGCTCTAACTTTATCTATGTGGAAATTGAAGCTTAATGACAGATCAAATTATAGTCTTATGTATTTTAAGGTGGAGGTTGTCTCTACGGAATGGTTGTGTAAGTCAAATATAAAGAGTCAGGTGCTTGGTGAATTTTCTGTGGAGTTCCAAAAAGCATCGTTTTGGTCTAGATGGAACTGAAAAAAGTGTATAGTCTATGAGCCATTGGTGGAACTCATGTAAATCAGACTGTAGCTGGGATTGGATGTTGGTTTGAGTGTGACCTGGCTGGTAAATAACAGTGTCATCAGCACAGAAGATAAGTGGGAGATGGGGAGGTCACAAGGACGTTTGTCAATGAATATGGTAAAACGAACAGGAGAAAGAAGGGATCCTTGTGGTACACTTTTGGTAATAGGTGCAGATACTGATTGGGAGGATCCTGTTTTAACTATGAAGTCTCTGTCAGTGAGGAGGTTTTTAAACCAGAATCTGGAGTGATACCAATTTCAATAAGTGTGTTTTGAAGAAAATAATGGTCATTGAGGTCAAATGCCTTTGTCAGATCTATAAATAGGGCACCTATAAGGAATCTACTATCAGAGTTTAGCAGGATGTCATCAGTTAGGGACCAAAGTGCTGTCTTAGTACTTCTTCCAGGCCAGAATCCATGTTGTTTGGAGGAGAGAGCAGGTGGTACTGCTAAATATATAAAGCAGTATTCCCAGAACTGAGGGGATGGATATTGGATGGAAGTGAGCAATATCTTTTGGGTTGATTTGCTTTGGGAGGGGTTTAATTAGAGCGTTTTTTCCAAATTTGTGGCATGATGTTTTGCATGCGACATAGAATATATATATATATATATATATATATATATGCGTGAGAGGCAGGCATTGATGCTCTCTGTACTGATATATGGACCAGGGGGTAGTGTTGTCAGATCCAGGAGGGAATCAGTGGAAATATTTTCAAGTAGAATATGGACTTCTTTGGGATTTATGCATTTGAATTGGAAGATGGTGAAGAATGGTGGTGGTGTGGGCAATAGATGGTGGAGTGCAAGGCAATGATGGGATTTGATTGGCTGTTTACCAGCAAAGTTTGCTAACTTATGATAACACTATTCAGGTGTGAGTAGTGGATGCTTCTGTGTGTTTGTGAAGAGAGGAGAAGTATATGACAGGCTGCCTCTTTGTAAAAACACTGTTTTTCTTTTCTTTTTTACTTGTGATGTCAGTCGTCAGAAGTTGGTATGTTTTTGATATATGTTAGCTTCCAATTATTCTGCATTATCTGGCATGACATATCATATCTCTCCAGTGACAGTACTACTTTTTTTGTATTCATGGTACATGGTATCACCAATCAAACTGTTATTAATATAATACCAAAATTTCAATTAATGAGCACTATTCAGTGTAAATTATAATAGCTGTTAGCCAAGCAGTCTCCCTTCCAAAAGTGCAAATACCAGCAGTCACACCAGTTGTGTGAGGACACCGCTTATTAATAGAATAAGACATCAGACACAAGCTTGTCTGAACAAATGAAAATTCTTTACTTTGGAAAACATCCAGTTCTGCATACATAACAGTGTTGTAGTTGCACATGGTAAAAGGCAGAAAGTTACATATGGAAATACAGATGACAAGAAGTCTCTCTAACTGTATCTGTTTCATTTGATATTGACTGAAGACTTAGCATAAAAATAAAGTCAAATAAGTCTATGAGTCCCAAATCTTTGGTTTGACATTACCCATACTTTAGAATTTTCCAAGTCAAATAATGGTCCCAGGTAAACAAAAAGGAAAGGGACAACAGCAGCAGCAGTTCTAATTCAGTACACTCTAATGGTTTTCAAACACAAACAAAATCTGTCCTTCCTTTTAAAACAGTTGATGGAATGCACAAACAGTTTTACCACAAGATGCAGGAACTCAGCTTGTCAAGGAAACGTTGAGCATGGCAACAGTAAATAATTCCACGATATTAAAATAACACACTTATTTAATATCACTTCTAAAGACATGCACAATATTTACATTTTTAAGTCCAAGAAAATGTTATCTGACACATGGTATTCTATATGAAGGTATATCTGAGAATGTTTCATAATTAATGTACCAGGAATTTTGTAAGTTTACTAAACAGTGCAAGTTTAAACATGCTGCATTAAATCTTAACAATGCACTGAGTAATAGGCAAGTAGATAGAATAGCCTATACAGTTAAAAACCTCTTGAAAAAGTTCGAAGATTATGCAGTTTAATACTCTGCTCTTTCTGTACTGGAATATTGAAATTTATCTCTTAAGTGTATGAGACTTTCTCCAGCACAGTTGCCAATGGGCAGATACCTCAAACCGGACTTGCTAATTTCTTATTTTTATTTCTCTGACAGTCAAGGAATATTATACAGCTATTAGAAACAGACAAACAAGAAATTCCACTCTGTCAAGGCTCTCCTCAATCTGGAGAATGTGGGCATCAGTGCAGGCCAAGATTAGAAAGTTCTATGCCTAGCATGATAAAAACACTCTCATCAATCTAAACAAACAACTATGACAGCAAATTATGTCTATTAAAACCACATTTAAGTAAAAGATAGCCTTCCATGCAAAGGAGAACCACAAGGCTTGGTATAGCTATGTGTAAAACCTCAAAGGTAGCATACAGCAGTGTGTGGTATGGACTGTAAATGAAGCTGTCTTCACTGAGCTGGCTGAAAAATTCAGCTTTAGTTTACGCACCCCCCCTGGCTGCTGCTGCCCAGGAAGTACCATCAAACAAATCATCTCCAATTATCACAAAGGCAGCAGGTCCTAGATATGTTCTCTAAGACCAAAAAATTATATCAATGAACACTGTTAATATCACAGGATGCCTCCTAGATAGCCTAAAACATGACCAACTAGGACCACTAAAGTCACTGTTTAACCATAACACCCAGACAGGCTTTGTGCCATGCAAATGGAGAACTGCAACTGTCATCCCTCTGTACAAGGGTCAACCATTCAATGGACCTTGGAAACTATAGACCCATAAGTCTGACTAGTCTCATATGCAAAGCCATACTAAGAATTATCATGGAAATGATTGTTATTGACATAGAAAATGTTCAAACAGTGGATTCAACCCAGTTTGGTTTTGTCAAGGGCAGATCATGCCTACTCAGCCTGGTGAACTTATTTGAGAAGGTCTTCAAGGCAATGGAAGAGGGCAAAATGGTGCATATTGCCTACCTTGACCTGGCTAAGGAATTTAATACAGTAACCCACTTAAGCATTGTAAACATATTCATGGACATAGGAATAAACTCATGTGTTACACACTGGTAGCCAGCTGGCTCTCAGTTAGGACATAGGAAGTTAGAATAGGGGAGAACACCTCCACAAAGAGGCTGGTCACTAGCAGAATCCCACAGGGCTCTGTGCTGGGTGTGGTAATTTTTGGCGTCTACTTCTTGGAAGTCATGGCCAATGTCAAGGGCCTCTGGCTGGCCAAGTTTTCAGATGACTGTCAACTAGGAGCAGTGAAAGAATCCCCTCAGGAAACTAACATCCTACAGGATGGCCTAACACAGATTAATAACTGATGCAAAGGCCATGGCTTAAAACTCAATGCCAAGAAATGCATAATACTACCCTTTGGAAAGTCAGCCACCCTACGAAACTACCTGGTTGATAACGTTCCCCTAAGAGTAGCACCACTTGTCAGTGATTTGAGTGCATATGTAAATAGTATCTTGGCTTTCAACCAAAATGTGTCTTAGGTAGTAAGGAACTCATTCTATGTTGCTCAACCTTTAAACATGGGAATGGCATCTAGGTCCAAGGAAGTCATCATTCCAAAGTATACAGCCCTCATCAGGCACATCATTGAATACAATGTCCCCTTTAGTATATGTCTGCCCTGACACATGCAACATCTGGAATGTCACCAGAGGTTCCTCACAAAAGGAATACAGGGAGTAAACAGCATGTTCTGTGCAGATTGCCTCAAAGCCCTATCTCTATACTCTGTTTCCTATAGACTGCTGAGAAGTGAACTATGCCTGGCATACAAATTTCCTTGGATCCCATTCTGATGGACCTTTTGTGTGTCCAAAAATAAATAGCATTAAAATTACTTGAGCTAAGGATATAAACTTTGCTTGAGACCTAAATAGGACATGCTGGATGGACAGGTATGTGTCCCAGAGAATTCCCTTTCTCTGGCACATGCTTCCCATCCATATAAGGCAGGGCTCTTCCCCTAACCTTATTCAAGAGAAACCAGGAACAGTGGACAAGAAATTGGAAATACACCCCGGGACTAGCACCTGTGTCTCTGATGGACAGAGAAAGATGTTAAATCATGCCCTAGCTTATATATAACCCTTAAAATAACCTCTAAGGTACATAAACTTGCAGGATACATTTGAGATGCTTGGCAAGGCTTATAAGGACCCCAGTTGTCGTTAGCCGAGCATACACCTATGAACCTATAAATAGTGCAAGTAGAAACTTTATTTTGGCAGATTAACAATACATTTGCTAAAATTGCAAAAGGTGAGGGTAAGGATGTGCAAAGATTTTGGAATTAATGCACACAAATGCCATTTATGAGTGACATACGTCAAGTCAGACTATCAAGATCTTACATTCAACTAAAAATGTTTACTTATAGAGTGCTACCCTTAAAGTAGTATTATTTTGTAGTCTATCCAAGTACTATCACCCTCTTAGACAAAGAGAACATTTCTTCATTTGTTGCAGATATACAGCATAAAGAGAATGAAACACAGAAAGCTACTCAGAATAATGTTATCCCTATTGTTTACTCACAGTAAGATGCATTTTCCGGTAATTTGTGGACAAGAGATCAGCTTACATCTAAAAAATATTCAAGATTTGGGGTTAATCAAGATATTTATTCACTACAGGAACTCTATATTATGGAAACTGACAATAAATACCAAAAATGTTCTAGCCACTTGGGTTGCATAGAGGGATAAAGCCTTGACTATGGTTCAGTTGACCTGAGTTTAATTAGAGGCTTGGGTGAGTGAAGGAGTGGCAGGAAGGGAGGGAACGGTGTGCCAGTCCTTTGTGAGAGAGTATTTGTCAATGATGTTCCCCTAGGGAAGGCATGGTTCAATGAGGTGTGTTGCCCTTGAACATGACAAGCCCACCATTAATATCTCTATGAACAATATCCAAAACAAAAAACAAGCATTTGTGAGTAGGATATTTAGAGATATGCTTAAACCAAGCATTATTTACGTTCTTGTTTCTAATGTCCAAAGTGTGTTTGTATATCTGGTCCCTAAACCTTCGCTGTGTTTTACCCATATAGAAGGAACAACATTCAGTGCATAAAGCAACGTATATAACACCCCTTGTGTTACAATTACAATAATGGGAGGACATAAGATGATGACCAGTAATACAGATCCCATCAGACTCATACACAAACTTACACATAGAAAAAGCACCACACCTAAAAGTCACATTTTTCTTATTTATGTGGGACATAAAGAAGGTGTTACCACTTTCCAAAAACTGTTTAAGGGATTTACCCCTTCTAAATACTAACTGGGGAACATCACCAATAATTCCTGTGTACTTCTCGTAACAAGAGAAAAGTACCCAGTACAGCTTACATTAGCTATATTCATTGGAAATAACATGGTTAGCCATATGGGTTAATTTTTGGGCTAGTCTGCTTGTAATTCAAGGTTCAGGCATGAGAAATATGAAAGTTCTGTGTTACAGGGGTGATGTCATATGCAAGCTTTTGAGTTTGTGGGAACAATATTTGAAAAGTTGTCCTTTTTTTTACCCTTTGTTCCATTTTTGTTGTGTGACATACTTGTGTTGATAGCCATACTTGTTTATGACTTTGTCAGATGTTTTGCTCTAGGAGGCTGAGAATTATGGCTTGCATGCATGTTGACTGCTACTGCAGTAAATAGACATTACTTCTGCCAGATGTGGTAGAATGGACAGATTTTATTTCATAATTTAGGGCTGTTCTCTAAACTTTGGGGGTTCTCGATTTTGAGCTCCCAAATTTGAAGGCTGACAATGCAGACATTAAAGAGTGCATAGCGATAGTGTTTGCCTCATAGGCACAAGGTAATGGGTTTGATTCCATCTTTGATTGGGGGTCACTGGGGGAGGTCACAGGGCCTGTATGTATGGGGGTCTGATTTGATAAGCACAATATTTTGATATTGTGCCTGCAAGTTGGTTAATCTATACAGTCCTATGAACATGATCTGCGTGTGTTTGTCTCTTGTGAGAATGAGTGGTTGAGTGAAGAGGGTGGCTTTTTAGGTGGTGGCAAATGTTGCTAATGTGTGCACACTTCTCATATGAAACTTGGTATAAACTTGGTAAGGTAATGGTAGTTATGGTAGATGAAGCCCCCCTTTTAACACAGCTACCTCCAAACGTGAGGGACGCTACCACTTATAATGTGGTACAAATGGGTAAAAAGTGGAACACTTTTAGTGGCTCACTAGCAGCTTTAACTAGGAGGCTCATAGGATGGTTTAAATGTAATGATTTATTTATAGATTAGTCCTTGTAATGAAATAATGATTCAGTTCTGTTTACCACTAACATTTGTTTAATTGTTAACATGGAATGTGTGACGGACCTTCTCGATGTGGCATTTTTGAGGAACTTGAACCCTTATCAGATGGGGAGGGTTGTCTTTAAGAAGTTTTGATTTATGTATTACTAGACAAATTACATTTTTTTCCTTTTGCAGATCAGGAAGTGCAGAGTGGGTATCAGTTAGTGGCCTGAAGGAAGTGGGCTAGGAAGTTGATAGATTCTGCTGGAGTGGATGTTCCCTTTGCTGGGGTTGTGCACAGTGAGGTTGCAGGTAATCCTACTTTATTAAGTTCCCATTTAGGTACATCAGAGACTGTGTGCTTTGGGGTAGATGGGGACAGGTGAAAATGAGATACATCAGGAGCATGATGAAGCAAGTCTAGGGATTGTTTATAAGAGTTTGAGGTTATCTGTAGGTGGGGTGGAATCACAAAGTGAAGTTGGGCTGGATTTCTGGACATGGTATTTGGGCTTGAATTTTCCTGTGGCAGGGTTATGTCCCATGGAAAAGCTATGTAGATGGGTTGCTTGGTGGTCAGTGCTACTTTGGAGAGATTAGTACTGTTCTTCATTGGATCAGCAGCAGGTGGGCAATCAGAAGGAAGTGCATTATCCAGGTGTCCTATTTAAGGTTAGGGAAGGGTTTGACAGAGCAGTACAAGGTATGTGAGTGTATTGTGGATGTGCGAGAATGGGTTTTCATGGTTTAAGCAGAAGTTTGACAGACTAAGCAAGGTATTGTGTTTCTGGTGTTGCTAGTGGATGCAGGCCATGACTTGGTTTTGATTTACCAGAGCAGGAGAAGGTAAGTTGATTTTGGGGGGGGGGGGACCTTGAGGGTTGAAATCTCGGGACAAGGGTGGATTAAGGGAGTGTTATCTCTGATTAGTATGGCTGCACAAGTGACAGGGTTAGGTGACTTTGCTAGTTCTGGGACAGTGGTTGGTGTAGGTTTGATAGTGTGTAGATGGACAGAACATGGTTATTGGTCAGATAAGTTTTGTTGTGATGGTTGGTATTAAGAAATGGTGGCCATTGGTTTACAACCTGGGAATATTGGCTTTACAAATGTATGGAAGTCATTAAAGAGGGTGGTTCATTGGTCAACAAATGATATGCCAGTCATTAGATGGTTTGCCTTATAATAGATAGTGGGTATAGTGGCTGGATTATTATTACATTGATCTTTGATAAGGGAAATCTCTTTGGTCATTATTATTTTCTTTAGGTGGCCAAAGAATAGTGTGGTTAGGTAGGATGGCATGCAGGTGGGCTTTCTTTGCTTTGGATGGTGTTAGGAGTTTGTGTTTGGTTGGTGCATTTGGCAGGTAATGCCTTGAGAGTAGTTACAGAGCTACTGTTGGTAGTAGAATAAGTAAGGATATGTTTGATCCACAGAGGTTATGCAAGGGTATCAGTAATACTTCCTCATTGGAGCGGGATCATTGGTTTAATTCAGCTGCTTAGGTAATGGGTTACTTTGGTATCTTGTGATAGGGCTTTGAGAAGTTCATGACAAGGATCCAGCTTGATTCAGAGAGGATAGAGTACACCAAATGATGTTTGGCGTCAACCTTTTTGATGTATGGTGAGGCTTGTTTTGGAAGGTTGTGTTTGATTTTGGTATGAAAGTGGGGGAACAGGCTGGTCAGACTGGTGGGCAGAGAAGAGGGGCAGGCTTGTCCCTCTTCTGTTTCCCCTCTGATGTTGGATGTTCATTTCAATGACTTGGGAAAGGAAAGTCAGTGTTTGGATGCCACTTGATAAGTAAAAATAAGCAAGCGGAGGTAAGGATGCTGCTTATTTGCTTGAATGGTTAATTCAATAAGTGGAAAATGAAAGTGAGCAGTTGGACACTGCTTGATAAGTAAAAGTAAATGAATGGAGGTAAAGACACTGCTTACTTGGTTGGATAGTTAATTCAATAAGTGGAAAAGGAAAGTGAGCAGTGGACGCTGCTTGATAAGTAAAATAAAGGAGCACGGGTGAGTACACTGGTTATTTGGTCAGGGTGAGCGGTGTCACGGTGCCCTAGTTAACAGTTATATGGATGTTTATGCTGTGATTAATAAATGAAAATATTAGTTGGTCGAAGTTATGTTGATGGAATTTTAATAAAGGTCGTCAAATATCATTTTGTGTGATGTGTGTTTATTGAAGGGGACCGGGACAAATGAGGTTTGGTAACAAACCAGTTTGTCTAGGGACATCTTCAGATGAGGGTCTAGGTAGAAGTAGTAATGGGAATTAAGAGGGTAGGGGAAGGAAGCTAATTGGGGGGTTAAATGGGAAGTAGGAGGATTGGGAGGGAGTGAAGTAAGTGTAGGGAGGGGCTTAATGGGTTTTATGAGAGTGCAACTGGGTAAGGAATCACATTATAGCGTGAGCTTGCAAACCACCCTCCCTCCATGTTTTTTGGAATAGTGGGGATTGTGTGGTTGTTATAAGTTTGGGAGGCAGAGAAGAGCAGCAGGGTTGTCCCTCTTCTGTTCCCCCTCTGGTGTTGGATGTTCATTTCAATGACTTGGGGAAAGGAAAGTGAGCGGTTGGATGCCTCTTGATAAGTAAAAGTAAGTGAGCGGAGGTAAGGATGCTACTTATTTGGTTGGATGGCTAATTCAGTCAGAGGAAAAGGATGCAGTGGACGCTGCTTGATAAGTAAAATAAAGGAGCGGGGGTGAGTACACTGCTTATTTGGTCATGGTGAGCAGACTAGTGCTACCCTAGTTAATTATATGGATGCTTGTGCTGTGATTAATAAATTAAAATATTAGTTGGTTAAAGTTATGTTTATGGAATTTTAATAAAGGTTGTCAAATGTCATTTGGTATGATGTGTATTTACTGAAGCAGACCAGGAGAGAGCACACATCAGTGAGAAGCAGTTAGAGCAATAAGAATGATGGCATAGTATAGCTACAGCTGTAAATCAAGGATTTATTTGCATTCACAATTGTATTCAAGACTTAAATAAACTGAGTAAAAGAGAATATTGCCCATTGATTACAGTTATAGAAGTGGTCTATAGAAGTCCACATTATAAGGTTTTCTAAGTACTAGATGCAAACCAGGATTTCTTGCAGATAAATCTAGATAAACAAAGAGAGATTTGTGAATATTTTGAAGAACTGTTGCATAAGTACATGAAGGCCTATAATGTGCTATAAATATATCTGAAGATATATTTTTTGGAGTTTCATACCCAGGAAGAGCATAACTGGAAACTGCTACAGCTGCTAAATAGGTTAATAACATAGTTTAAAGTTAAATAAACTCAAATTAAAGTATATGTGCGAAGAATGAAATGCATGGGTCACTTATTATGATAATGATTGAAGACATTAGTTGCCCGAATCACATGAAGTGAAGCATGGTAACCGTCCATTGTTTTTCCATAAGCAGTTATAAACATATAAGCATGCAATAACTGCCAGACCATCTGTTTACTTTATTAACCAGAGAGCTGTTATGGGAAAGTCTGTGCAAAATTTCAGAAGCCTTATAGGCAAGAGAGAGATCACCATGTTAGAGAGGATACAAAGGAAGGTTGTGAAGAGAATGGAGGGCAACAGTAACGTTTTCACTAGAAATGAAGGAAAACAGAGGAATATGAATGATACAGCTATGTGTAATGCAAGCAACGGTACATTTGATAATGATGTCACCTCGCAGCAAGAGGTTCTCTGGTTTGGTTCTTGATTGGAACATCATCTACATGGATTTTGGTTGTTCTCAGTGTGTTCATTTGAGCTTTCTCTGGGTACTTTGTTTTCCTGTCATACTCCAAACACATGCTATAGGTGAAATGATAACTCTAAATTATCTGTAGGTATGCATTTTGTGTGTGTGTGTGTGTGTGTGTGTGTGTGTGTGTGTGTGTGTGTGTGTGTGTGTGTGTGTGTGTGTGTGTGTGTGTGCGTGTGCGCGTGTGTGTGTGTGTGTACATGTGCACATGTGATATGAATAAAAGTCTGGCAGTCTACTTCCATTCCTTCCTTGCCTCATAAATTCTGTGGATGGTGGCAGCTGTTTATACTGTTTTATGTAGGAGGTGCATGTAACTCAGTAATACTGCATGGACGGACATAGCATATATTAAGGGTAGATATGATGGAATTATCAGAAAAAGTAAGGACAGCACCAGAAAGACTGGGTTTGATAGTAGGGAATGGGTTCTCAGTTTAATCTTTATATGAGAAGTACTATATTTTCACATAGATAATAGCAACTGACAGGTGGGTCAAGCTAATGTAATCGGTGGTAGTAAAGGACATTTGGGACTCTTTAGCCAGCCTTTGATTTTTGGACAGATAGAAGGAAGGGGTGGCAACTTCATTAGGTTAACTATAAAATTTGGGCAGACTAGATAAACTAACTCCTTCTTCTGGTTAGTTTATATAATGCAAAGTAAGATGAAAATCTTAACGCCATGAGAACGTACCTAATGGATGCGAAAAGAAATACAAGATATGTGGTGACACCATATCATGAAGGGCAGTTTCATAACAGGGAATAAAAGATAAGGGCTGTGATGACCCTCCACTGGACCAGTAATCCAGGAGCCTCAATCCTCACCAGTGGCAACAGTGGGGGGCGTTCACATTTGGTTGGCAGTGGTGGGATCATCACAACACATACTGGGATTCAGTGGTGTGGCTATCAAACTCCTGTAGCCTGTAAACAGTGGTCACTAAAGAAGGTGTTTGTACTCTCAAGCAGCCACACTGTAGACATTCAGAGTTTCATATCACAATAGTTTTATTTATTTTTTGTTAGCTTAGTCAGGGAGAGCAGGCAAGGATGTCAGGAGAGGATTATGGGAAGCTGACAAGGAGCCAGTTGGGTGAGATGTGCCAAGCCAAAGGCCTGGAGCATGCCAACCTGACTATAGCAGAAATGATTGCAGCCTTAGCCACAGCTGCATCACAGATCAGCAACCAGAAAGACAGCCAGACTGGCCTTGGGATGTACAACTCTCAGAAAATGGACAGTTCAACTTTGCTTCAGAGGACTTAAAAATATATCTGGAGTTAAAGAGACTTGAACTTGAGGCCAAACATTTGGAACTAAAATCAGCGGAGAGGCTGCAGCAGAAGAAACAAATGAAATTAGAAGCAGCAGAGAGACTGAGATGTCTGGAAGCTGAAGAAAATGAGAGGCAGAGGCAACATGAAAAGGAGATGCTGACTCTTCACCAGGGTCATGGAGGTAATGGAGAAGGGAATAACCAAACCCCAGAAGCAGTAAAGGTCAGTATATTTCTTCCACAATTTACAGAGGGTGATCATTTTCATAGGTTTATTCATATGTTTGAAAGTGTATATAAACAGTATAATGTTGACCAAGGGCTCTGGGTACAGTTCCTGACTCCCTTACTCCATGGTAAAACTGTAATTGCTGTTTAAAAAAAAATGTCTGATACTGATTGGTTAAATTATAATGTAGTTAAAAATTGTTTATTAGAATGTTTTAAGTTAACACCTGAAGCTTATAGAAAACTGCTTTGTGAGCATAGACGTAAGGCAGATGAAAGTGTGTGTGATTATGTTGCTGAGTTACGCACTTATTTTCATAGGTGAGTGAGTAGGTGTCAGATCACCACTTTTGAAGGGCTGGAAGACCTTTTGGTGAGGGAAAAACCATTAGCGATTTGCCTGAGGACATGAGAATCTGGTAGGCAGATAGGGAATGCAATATCACAGATGAGTTGGGGAAAAAGGAGACCTATACCTAGCAAGCAGGGGATCACTGCACAGGAAAGGGATATCCAGTGTTGCACATGGGTATAAGGGAATCCATGGTGGGCAACCTAAACTGCCCCAAAAGAGCCCGCAGGTAACAGGGGAAACCACTAGTTCAAATACACTGCCAGGATCAAGGGTTAGATGTTTTAAATGTAACCAGTGGGGGCCATGTGGCATATAGATGTTGACGGAGGAAAGGTGGGAAACAAAAGGTAGGAGAGCCAGTAAGTGGGAATGAGGGAATTCCAGCAGTAAGTTGTTTGGAGACAACAAGGGTACCAAACTACCACAAGAGGTTATATCCTACCTTAGTAGATGGGAAACAGGCCACTACTAAGAGATACACAGCCTCTGACCAACCACTGTGAAGTCTGCAGTGGTTAAAGAGAAGCACTACTTCCCTGGGCAGTCTACTTCAGTCTGAGCTTTAGGAGGAAGCCCATTCCAAATACCTTTGGCTAGGGTTCACCTTGACTGGGAGGGTGGGAAAGGAAGCAAGCAAGTAAGTGTGTTTGAGTATATCCCTGCAGATGTCCTGCTAGGGAATTATTTTGATAATGCAGTACCTTGTGTGCATGCATTGACATGCAGTCAGGCTTGGAAACAGGCATGATGGTCTGGTAGCCTGGGGGAGACCCAGATAGACCACACCCTTGAAGCCAGGACTGGAGAGGTGTTTACTTCAGAGATGGAGCTACCCCATAACAGTGAAACTGAAGGTGAGCCACAGATGGTTGTGGGTACTGATGTTCCCTTAGACAAAGTGACTGCAAGGGCAGAGGTGAGTAGTAGTACCCAGGCTGACAGTGAGGCACAGCTGTCAGAGGATACCAGACTTCTTGTGGAAGGGGAGATAGAAAGGGATACAAAGACAGAGTTGAGACAGGCTCAGCTCTCAGACCCTACATTACAAGGCTTGAGGGAGGTAGCTAGGGAGGCACCTGATTCTCAAGGAAAAGCGAATCTGTATACTGGGACAAAGTTTTGCTGTATAGAGAGTTGACCCCTGAAGGAGGGCTAGAGGGTGAGAAAATACAGCAGTTGGTAGTGCCCAGAGCTTTCCATCTGGCACTTCTAGCCATAGCCCATGACATTCCCTTTGCAGGTCATATGGGCATAAAGCGTACCAAGAGGTGTATTATGCAGAACTTTTATTGGCCTGGGGTTTTCAGGGATGTAACAGGGTACTGGAGCCATTTCAGAATGTAGCTATTGATATTGTTCGGCCTCTGAGTACCCCAAGTTCCACCGGGAAGAGGTATATCCTAGTGGTAGTAGATTATGCTACCAGATACCCTGAAGTGTGGCTCTGTCATCCATTGAGGCAGAAAAGGTGGCAAATGCTTTGTTAGAGATTATCAGCAGGGTAGGTTTCCCAAAAGAAATACTGACTGTCAGAGGTGCCAAGTTCATGTCAGACATGCTGGCTTGTCTGTGGAAAAACTGTGGGGTGAAGCATCTAAAGACCACCCCTACCACCCCCAGACTAATGGACTTGTGGAGAGGTTAAACTCTACACTAAAGACCATGCTATGAACATTTGCAGACCAGTTTAAGAGGGAGTGGGACAAATATTTTCCCCATCTGTTGTTTGCAGAGAGGTGCCCCAGGAATCCACAGGTTTTTCACCCTTTGAGTTGCTGTATGGGCATAGGGTGAGGGGGCCTCTAGATTTGATTTGCGATGAGAGGGGAGGGTGAGTGTGAATCCCACAAAGATTCTGCTGTGGCATGTATCCTAAACCTCAGGACAAGGCTCAGGGAACTTGTGGGCTTGGCCCTGGAGAACCTGGCAGGAGCCCAACAGCAGAAAAAGGTCTGGCATTACAGGAATGCATGAGCTAGAGAGTATGCTGTGGGACAGCAGGTTATGGTTCTCATTCCTGTCAGACACAACAAACTGCAGGCAGCTTAGGAAGGACCCTTCAAAGTGCTAAGGAAGGTCAGTGATTTTAACTGCATGGTAGAACTGCTAGGCAGGAGGCAGAGATACGAACTGTACCATGTTAACATGAAGAAACCATACCAAGATAGGGAGGCTCTGGTGCTAAGTATTTGCAGTAGTAGGCAGGAGGAGTCTAAGGGAGTTCTATGGCTACAGGGAACCAGCCAGCAAAATCCCAAGTTGTTATGGTGCAGCCTAAGGTTGCAGGCATATGATATGACAGTGCAGCACTGTACTGAGGTCAGCAATGCCAAGGCAGCTGGAATCTCAAGACAGGGAATGGGGTAATGTATTCCCAGATAAGATCATCGCTCTCAAGCAACATTTTTCAAGAGTCACTTGAAAAAGTAGCTTGAGTCTTCATTCAGGTGATACATGTTCATAGGTTCATAGGTTCATACTAGGCTATCTGCCCTAGGGCATTTATAAGCCTAGCCAGAGTGTGTATGGCTTTCGCCACCCATTTTAAATTAATTTTGCTATGCCCTTTTTCGAGGTTAGTATACTGTGCCTCTGTCTAACAGTGACACAGAAGTGATACCCGGGGTAAACCTATGATCTCCCATCCACTCATCAAGATTCCTCTTGAAGAGAGTCAATGAGGGACTCTGCCTAACCTGGACTGGGATTTTATTCCAGAGTGAAGGGAGCCTCTGGGTTATGAATCTGTTCCTCCAGCATGTCCTATTTATTTCAGTGCTGAGGTTTAAGTCCCTCGAGTGCATAGCTCGATGGGATTTGGATTTTCTGAGGTGCAGCATGTCCATTAATTCCGGGTTGGACATGGCTTTATACGTCAGTCACAGATCGCCTCTGAACAGGCGGTATGCCGCTGAGTAGAGCTTGAGTTTCTTTAACCGGGCAGCATACGGCATCTGTTTGAGCCCCTTGATCCACTTGGTGAGGTACTTTTGGGGTCTTTCCAGTTGCTGCAGGTGTCTGGTAAGGTACATCCCAAAAGGGGCATTGTACTAAATTATGGGCCTGATGAGGGATGAGTAAAGAGGCACGATGACCTCCCCTGATCTAGATGTGAAAAAAAAAAAATTTCATCTGCTTTTACTGTACTTGTGTTTCTACCTACTTTTTTTACTTTTGCATAATCTTAAAAGTACTCAATTGTATTTATTACTGCTTGGTGTAACTCATTCTAAGCCTTTTGGTTTAAACACTTGGGCTTCGGACCAGTTGTTTTGCACTGAGAGGGTTTGTGGTCTGCACTGTAGTGGCAGAACAGGTAGCTTACATCCTTCTAGGTTGGGAACTGCTGATTGAGGGCTCAGTGTCTGTTATTCTAAAAGTGTATTAATTCTGGTTTAAGCACTTGGGCTTTCAGGCCAGTTATTTTACATTAAGAGGGTTTGTGGTCTGCACTCTTGTGGGAGGAGAGGCTGGACTCTGCCCTTCTGAGCTGGGAATTTCTGGTTGAAGGCTTATAGTGCATGCATATCTGAACTGCTTCTTACTGAAGTTGGTGCGCCTTGTTTGCTGTGGCATAGACTGGATTCGGGCCTGCTGGATCTAGCTTTGTTTGTGTAACTTGAGCACTAATCCAGGCATTCTCTAAAGTATTTAATTGTATTTATTACTGCTTGGTAGTAACTTGATTAAAGTGTAGCTATCATTCTAAGTCTTTTGGATTAAGCACTTGGGCTTCAGACCAGTTGTTTTACATTAGGAAGGTTTGTGGCATGCACTGTGGTGGCAGGACAGGTAGCTTTCATCCTTCTAAGTTGGGAACTGCTGATTGAGAGCCCAGTGTCTGTTATTCTTAAAGTGTATTAGTTCTGGTTTAAGCACTTGGGCTTCAGGCCAGTTATTTTACATTAAGAAGGTTTGTGGTTTGCACTCTTGTGGGAGAAGAGGCTGGACTCTGCCCTTCTGAGCTGGGAATTTCTGGTTAGAGGTTTATAGTGCCTGAATATTTGAACTGTATCTTACTGAAATTGGTACACCTTGTTTGCTGTAGCATAGACTAGATCCAGGCCTGCTGAATCTAGCTTTGTTTATATGCTTCTTGTTTGTTTGCTTGTTATTTCCCTGGAACGCTAATTCCACCTAATACATGGCTTCTCAGTGCTTCTGTGGATCACTAGTGATATCTGCATTGCTTACTGTACTTATTTCCTTGTTTCACTTGAAAGAAAGTTACTGTTTGTCGTATTTGCATTTAAGTTACCTGTAACACATTGCACTTAAGTTACCTGGCACTTGCTCACTAAAGCAATTATATAAGTCAGCGCTAAAAATTAAAAGCACTACACCCTCACTCCCCACTGGCCCTGGTTTTCAATTATTAAGGAATTCCCAATATTATTCTAGCATGTCCAAAGGTCAGTTGTCAATCTCCTCTCCGGTCCAGCTGGTGAATCTGGGAATCTTGAGGCAATGTTACAACTGCCTCATGTACACAAACAACCCTCTCCTCCTCCCAACAAATTACAACACATGTGAGAGATGCAACCATATAGCCAAACTGGAGGCTAAGCTCTCTCAACTCAGTACTGGCATAACCAGTCAGGAGGAGAAGGAAACCACACTCACTACAATTCCAGTCTCACATAGACCTACCACGACAGCAAATCAAACACATAATCACACAAAAACATACTCGGAGGCTCTAAATAAAGATCTGCCGAAGCAGCAGAGACCTCCAAAGCAGACACCCAAGCAGCCGCTACCCCAAAACAAAACACGTGCAACACATATCTCACAAAGCCAGTGTGCCGAACAGTCACAGCTCTTAAGACTAAACAACACACCTGATACACTTGTAATAGGTGACTCTATCGTCAGGCACACTGACATCCCACTCACCAGGCTGAACAAGGAGAGGGTCACGGTGAGCAGCCTGTCGGGTGCTAGGATCCGCCACATAACACAAGCACTCAGCTCACTCCAAGGCAAGTACAAATATGACTCAGTCATTGTCCATGCTGGTGTGAATGACCTGAGACGTACCTCCCTGGACTACATGAAAAGAGACATAAAGGAGCTCTCTGAGCATGTAGCCCAGGCCGGTTTGACCCTGACCTTGAGTAGCATCTTACCCTCACCAAGAATGATGCCACAATATGAAGACAAGATTATCAATTTCAACAATTGGCTTAAGTGCTGGTGTCATTCAAAGGGGATCCAATGCCTGTCAGCTTGGGATGATATGCTCGACAACCCACGATGCTTCGCTAGGGACGGCTTGCACCTGTCACCCCTGGGCTTTCGGATATTTGCAAAGGCTCTTGCTACCCCCATAGTGCCTTTTTTAGGCAAGGCTCAAAAGACAAACCCACCTCCATAGGTATCACAAGGGATAAGAAACTAAGAGTAACATTACTCAACGCCAGAAGGCTAAACCTCAAGATGCACGCACTCGAAACTCTCCTTAGCATGGAGAACATCGATATCTGTGCAGTAACAGAAACCTGGTTCAGGGCTCCCGAGAGCACCCCAGCACTACCAGGTTATACCTCATACCATGCTTTTCGGCCCCAAAACTTGGACGAACCACAAAAGGAGGGGTATCGATATTCATCAAAGATACCCACACCTCCAGGTTGGTGGCAAAGCACGAAGCATCAGAGACTATCCATGTGCAACTAACAGTGGGTAAAACTGCATTCCAGTTTATAGCCTGCTACAGACCACCCTCCCAAACCCAGGAACCCCACTCGACCTTCCTGAGAACACTGGAAAATATGAAGGTCTCTCCAAACACCATTATATTGGGCGACTTCAACTACCCAAACATAGACTGGGAGCATTACTCTAGCTACAACACCCTAGCCCAAAGGTTCCTAGAATTTATAAACTCAAATGCTATGGAACAACTTGTTACCACTCCCACAAGAGGGGAAAACATACTGGACCTGATCATCACCAACATGGGGACTCTATGCTCCAGACCAGAAGTGTATCCCTCACTGGTAAGATCAGACCATAAACTAATCTCACTGGATATTCACATCCCGACCCCACCCCCTGCCCAGAAAACCACAGTGAAAAACTTCTCTAAAGCAAATTTCACAAACCTCAAAACTGAGGTGGAATCCTTCAAAGCCCCCGGGCCTGTGGAAAATATGGCCCAGACCGCAGAATCCTTTATAAATGCATTCTATGAACACCTTCAGGAATGCATGGATCATGCGATCCCAAATAAAACCAAGACCCAATCCTCCAAAGGCAGACGTCCTGTCTGGTGGACCCCAGCCATAAACAAACTATACAATAGAAGGAGGAAGCTACTAAATGTTAGAGCAAAATCCCAAAAAGGGAAGGCATCACTGATCAGTATTAGCAAAAAACTACGGGCGCACATAAAATTGTCTAAGGCCAGCTTCGAGAGAAAAATTGCACAGGACACTAAGGATAATCACAAGGCTTTCTTTAGTTATGTTAGGAACCTGGGTGGTAATTCCCAGATATGCTCAGAATTAGTCCAAAATGACAAAAAATACACCGAACTAACAGACATTGCCAACATCTTAGCTGACAGGTTCAGCGCAAACTTCTCACCCCCCTCCCCACCAAAAGGGCAAATATCTATCCCAGCAGAGTGCTGCCCCCCTGACATCTCAGATGCTCAAGTAAGAGTCGCCCTCTCCAAAGCAAAAAACACAGCATCAATGGGACCAGACGGTGTCCCGGGCTGTGTCCTACATGAACTCCAAGAAGAGCTAAACCCAAACATAAAACTACTGTTCAATCTCAGCCTTACTACAGGATATGTGCCCAAAGAGTGGCGTACAGCAACAGTGGTCCCTCTCCATAAAGGTGGTGCCTCAACGGATCCTGGAAACTATCGCCCCATAAGCCTGACTAGCTTGGTCTGCAAAGCTATGGAAAGGATCATCATGGACCTCATAAATAAAGATATTGGGGACCTACAAACACTGGATCCTACCCAGTTCGGCTTTGTTAAGGGCAGATCTTGCCTCTTAAACCTGGTTGATTTCTTTGAAACAGTCACCAAGGCCATTGACGAGGGGAAGGTGGTCCACACAGCCTACCTGGACCTCGCAAAAGCCTTCGATACAATACCCCACTTGGGCATTATAGATAAGCTCACCAGCTTAAATATAAACCCCTATGTCACTAGATGGATTGCAAACTGGCTCAAGGACAGAACCCACATAGTTAGAATTGCTGGAGCCATGTCAGACTCCAAACCAGTTACAAGTGGTGTCCCACAAGGCTCAGTCTTGGGACCTCTCTTGTTCGGTATATATTTCTCGGAGGTACAGGCCAACACAGAAGGACTGTGGCTGACCAAGTTCGCAGATGACTGCAAACTGGGCATCATAATCGACTCTCCAGCCGACACAAGCATCCTCCAAAAGGGCCTCATAGAAACAGACAACTGGTGCCAGAGCCATGGTCTCAAGCTAAATGCCAAAAAGTGTATAGTCATCCCCTTTGGTAAAAACAAAGTGCCCACAAATTACCACATAGGTGGTAATCCATTAAGTACAGAAGAAGTAATTAGGGACCTGGGGACCCAAGTTGATAGCAATCTCTCATTTGACAACCACGTGGCCAAAGTGGTTAGAAAAACATTTTATATAGCCCACCTAATCATGAAGGGATTCACATCTAGATCAGGGGATGTCATCGTGCCTCTTTACTCATCCCTCATCAGGCCCATAATTGAGTACAATGCCCCTTTTGGGATGTACCTTACCAGACACCTGCAGCAACTAGAAAGACCCCAAAAGTACCTCACCAAGAGGATCAAAGGGCTCAAATAGATGCCATATGCTGCCCGGTTAAAGAAACTCCAGCTCTACTCAGTGGCATACCGCCTGTTCAGAGGCGATCTGTGCCTGACGTATAAAGCCATGTCCAACCCGGAATTAATGGACATGCTGCACCTCAGAAAATCCAAATCCCATCGAGCTACGCGCTCTAGAGACTTGAACCTCAGCACTGAAATAAATAGGACATGCTGGAGGGACAGATTCATAACCCAGAGGCTCCCTTCACTCTGGAATAAAATCCCAGTCCAGGTTAGGCAGAGTCCCTCATTGACTCTCTTCAAGAGGAATCTTGATGAGTGGATGGGTGATCGTAGGTTTACCCCGGGTATCACGTCTGTGTCACTGTTAGACAGAGGCACAGTATACTAACCTCGAAAAAGGGCATAGCAAAATAAATTTAAAATGGGTGGCGAAAGCCAAACACATTCTGGCTAGGCTTATAAATGCCCTAGGGCAGATAGCCTAGTATGAACCTATGAACCTATGAACCTATATAAAATGTTTTTCTAACCACTTTGGCCACGTGGTTGTCAAATGAGAGATTGCTATCAACTTGGGTCCCCAGGTCCCTAATTACTTCTTCTGTACTTAATGGATTACCACCTATGTGGTAATTTGTGGGCACTTTGTTTTTGACAAAAGGGATGACTATACACTTTTTGTTGTTTAGCTTGAGGCCATGGCTCTGGCACCAGTTGTCTGTTTCTATGAGGCCCTTTTGGAGGATGCTTGTGTCGGCTGGAGAGTCTATTATGGCACCCAGTTTGCAGTCATCTGCGAACTTGGTCAGCCACAGTCCTTCTGTGTTGGCCTGTACCTCCGAGAAATATTTACCGAACAAGAGAGGTCCCAAGACTGAGCCTTGTGGAACGCCACTTGTAACTGGTTTGGAGTCTGACATGGCTCCAGCTATTCTAACCATGTGGGTTCTGTCCCTGAGCTAGTTTGCAACCCATCTAGTGACATAGGGGTTTATATTTAAGCTGGTGAGGTTATCTATAATGCCCGAGTGGGGTATTGTATCATAGGCTTTTGCGAGGTCCAGGTAGGCTGTGTGGACCACCTTCCCCTTGTCAATGGCCTTGGTGACTGTTTCATAGAAATCGACCAGGTTTAAGAGGCAGGATCTGCCCTTAACAAAGCCAAACTGGGTAGGATCCAGTGTCTGTAGGTCCCCAATATCTTTATTTATAAGGTCCATGATGATCCTTTCCATAGCTTTGCAGACCAAGCTAGTGAGACTTATGGGGCGATAGTTTCCAGGATCCGTTGAGGCACCACCTTTGTGGAGAGGGACCACTGTTGCTGTACGCCACTCTTTGGGTACATATCCTGTAGTAAGGCTGAGATTGAACAGTAGCTTTAGGTTTGGGTTTAGCTCTTCTTGGAGTTCATGTAGGATGCAGCACGGGACACCGTCTGGTCCCATTGATGCTGTGTTTCTTGCTTTGGAGAGGGCAGCTCTTACCTGAGCATCTGAGATGTCAGGGGGGCAGCACTCTGCTGGGATAGATATTAGCCCTTTTGGTGGGGAGGGGGGGAGAAGTTTGCACTGAACCTGTCAGCTAGGATGTTGGCAATGTCTGTGGGTTCGGTGTATTTTTTGTCATTTTGGACTAATTCTGAGCATATCTGGGAATTCCCACCCAGGTTCCTAACATAACTAAAGAAAGCCTTGTGATTATCCTTAGTGTCCTGTGCAATTTTTCTCCAGAAGCTGGCCTTAGACGATTTTATGAGTGCCCGTAGTTTTTTGCTAATACTGATCAGAGATGCCTTCCCTTTTTGGGATTTTGCTCTGTCATGTAGTAGCTTCCTCCTTCTATTGTATCGTTTGTTTATGGCTGGGGTCCACCAGACAGGACATCTGCCTTTGGAGGATTGGGTCTTGGTTTTATTTGGGATTGCATGATCCATGCATTCCTGAAGGTGTCCATAGAATGCGTTTATAAAGGATTTTGTGGTCTGGGCCGTATTATCCACAGGCCTAGGGGCTTTGAAGGATTCCACCTCGGTTTTGAGGAGTGTGAAATTTGCTTTAGAGAAGTTTTTCACTGTGGTTTTCTGGGCATGGGGTGGGGTCGGGATGTGAATATCCAGTGAGATTAGTTTATAGTCTGATCTTACCAGTGAGGGATACACTTCTGGTCTGGAGCATAGAGTCCCCATGTTGGTGATGATCAGGTCCAGTATGTTTTTCCCTCTTGTGGGAGTTGTAACAAGTTGTTCCATAGCATTTGAGTTTATAAATTCTAGGAACCTTTGGGCTAGGGTGTTGGAGCTAGAGTAATGCTCCCAGTCTATGGTTGGGTAGTTGAAGTCACCCAATATAATGGTGTTTGGAGAGAGCTTCATATTTTCCAGTGTTCTCAGGAAGGCCGAGTGGGGTTCCTGGGTTTGGGAGGATGGTCTGTAGCAGGCTATAAACTGGAAGGCAGTTTTACCCACTGTTAGTTGCACATGGATAGTCTCTGATGCTTCGTGTTGTGCCACCAACCTGGAGGTGTGGGTATCTTTGACGAATATTGATACTCCCCCTCCTTTTGTGGTTCGGTCCAAGTTTTGGGGCCGAAAAGCATGGTATGAGGTATAATCTGGTAGTGCTGGGGTGCTCTTGAGAGCCTTGAACCAGGTTTCTGTTACTGTACAGATATCGATGTTCTCCATGCTAAGGAGAGTTTCGAGTGCATGCATCTTGAGGTTTAGACTTCTGGCATTGAGTAGCATTACTCTTAGTTTCTTATCCCTTGTGATACCTATGGAGGTGGGTTTGTCTTTTGAGCCTTGCCTAAAAAAGGCACTATGGGGGTAGCAAGAGCCTTTGCCAATATCGGAAAACCCAGGGGTGACAGGTGCAAGCCGTCCCTAGTGAAGCATCATGGCTTGTCGAGCATGTCATCCCAGGCTGGCAGGCATTGGATCCCCTTTGAATGACACCAATACTTAAGCCAATTGTTGAAATTGATAATCTTGTCTTCATACTGTGGCATCATTTTTGGTGAGGGTAAGATGCTACTCAAGGTCAGGGTAATACCGGCCTGGGCTACATGCTCAGAGAGCTCCTCTATGTCTCTTTTCATGTAGTCCAGGGAGGTACATCTCAGGTCATTCACACCAGCATGGACAATGACTGAGTCATATTTGTACTTGCCTTGGAGTGACCTGAGTGCTTGTGTTATGTGGCGGATCCTAGCGCCCGATAGGCAGCTCACCGTGACCTTCTCCTTGTTCAGCCTGGTGAGCGGGACGTCAGTGTGCCTGATGATAGTCACCTATTACAAGTGTATCAGGTGTGTTGTTTAGCCTTAAGGGCTGTGACTGTTTGGCACACTGGCTTTGTGAGCTATGTGTTGCACGTGTTTTGTTTTGGGGTAGCGGTTGCTTGGGTGTCTGCTTTGGAGGTCTCTGCTGCTTAGGCAGATTTTTATTTAGAGCCTCCAAGTATGTTTTGTGTGTTTATGTGTTTGGTTTGCTGTCGTGGTAGGTCTATGTGAGACTGGAATTGTAGTGAGTGTGGTTTCCTTCTCCTCCTGACTGGTTACGCCAGTACTGAGTTGAGAGAGCTTAGCCTCCAGTTTGGCTATATGGTTGCATCTCTCACATGTGTTGGAATTTGTTGGGAGGAGGAGAGGGTTGTCTGTGTACATTAGGCAGTTGTAACATTGCCTCAAGATTCCCAGGTTCACCAGCTGGACCGGAGAGGAGATTGACAACTGACCTTTGGACATGCTAGAATAGTATTGGGAATTCCTTTATAATTGAAAAAAAGGGCCAATGGGGAACAAGTTACTCAAGGGGAGTTTGTGATGGTGTAGTGCTTTTAATTTTTTAGTGCTGACTTATATAATTGCTTTAGTGAGCAAGTGCTAGGCTTTAGCGTAGGAATAGGGTGTTTATTATGAGAACTAGATCAGTTCCAAGGCTCAAACCTAAATAAGCGGCGCTGCTCGATGCCACGCTATGCACAAAATCACGCAAAGCCGCGCTACAGCGGGTTTTATACAGGCGGACTTGAAAGAGCTAGAAATTGGCCCAAAACAGCCAACAGACTACCAGATTCCTGCACTGGGAACACTCCTCCAGGGACAGATAGGCTGCTCCAAGCTCCCCACTGCCACTGGTGAACAAAGAATCCTCCCTCTATCCAAGAAGGGAAATGGCAACACAGGAACTTTCCAAAAGTCCAGAATACAGCAAAGCCTGTATTTGGACTACTCTAGGTCAGGAAAGATGGGAAACAAGGAAACCTTTTTTTTTTTCTTTTTTGCAACAAACAGCAGGAAATTGCAATAAATATGTACCACAGGCTAGCGCACTTGAGTGTGTAGCCTCAACAAGTAAATGCAACAAACAGGACAAACTTTAAAAGTGCAGGTGCAAAAGCAACTTTAGACAGTTTAAAACAGTTCAAGAAGCAGAAATATTTGCAGTTTAGCTAGATCGGACAGTCACCCAGGTAGTAGCAGGAAAAAACACTTTTATCAGGTTAGCAGTTGCTCTTTTAGCCTCTCTGCTGCTAGCACCACTCTGCAGGACCACGAGGAGCTTGGCTGAGTAGTAACAAGTGCAAAACCTCAAAGCGGGTTTTATACAGGGGGATTTGAAAGAGCTAGAAATTGGCCCAAAATGGCCAATAGACTACCAGATTCTTGTGCTGGGAACACTCCTCCAGGGATAGATAGGCTGCTCTAAGCTCCCCACTGCCACTGGTGAACAAAGAAGCCTCCCTTAATCCAAGAAAGGAAATGGCAACACAGGAACTTTCCAAAAGTCCAGAATACAGCAAAGCCTGTATTTGGACTACTCTAGGTTAGGAAAGACGGGAAACAAGGATATTTTTTTTTTTTTTTTTTTTGCGGGACTGAGGTTAACCCTCCAGTTTCCTCTGTTAAGCATAAGCATTTAAACAGTTAAAATAGTGCAGGTACATTTATGTTCTCTTCCAGTAGGGCACACTGTGGTTACATTTCAAACACATCACTCTGCAAATACCTTTTCAACACATACTTCTGTACAAGCCATTTGATATACACATGACATGCAGTTCTAATACATTTGTAACACAAACATCTTGTATAAATCATTTTGATATTCACCAATGACATATAATTATTTACAAAATTCCAGATAGCTGTGCTGGCAGCATCTACTTTCATCACATTGCATTTTCCTGCTATTTGTTGAAAAAAACTTTAGAAAAATATCTGAAATTAAATTACTTGATAGGCTACACAGTAAATAGATTATCTCTCAGGTTTTAAATGCAGCTAGAGACACAAAGTCTGTAGTAGGAAGCTTTCTGTATTGTCCATGGAGTGAACTAATTGCTATGTTTGAAGCATAAAGGAATACAATTGTTTTATGACTTCCAGCATCTGACAAAGAGCTGAACAAAAGCCATTGTCTGTATATTTTTACAGGTAGATGCTAAATCTGCCAGCTTCTAGGAATGGGAGTTTTGGCCTGGGAACTAGAATTCAGATGGCCAGAAATGATGTCATTCTGAAAGCTAGTTCAGCGGTAATATTTTAGATATTAATTTGAGAAGTCTCTTAGTGAGACAGACCATTCTGCATTATGTCTTGGACCTGACAACAGCAGCAATAAGAACCATTCACCACATCTGCCTTGCTCTGATGAAGTAGGTTTCTAGGGAATAATATCATTCTCTTAGATACAGTCAGGAATATAGTAAAGCTTAATTTAGAAGTTTTTCTTTTTTTGTGTGAGTCTGTACTGCAATATTTTTTAAATATTTCCTGTGGTTTTGAACTCTGATGTCACTGTGGATATCTATTTAGTATTGTCTTGCTCTTTCATTATTTATTATTAAATATATTCAAACCTTTCATTATAGCTGCTTTTGTAGAGACATTAGAGTTTTGAGAGTACTTGCATATTTATTTGGTGACACTGTGTGGGCCACTCCTAATAGCCTTGCTCTTGGTCAAACTACCATTTGTATTAGTATTGATATTACACAGTAAGATTGGACACCCTTTGTTAAGGGCCTTAAAGTAGCTGATAAGGAGTGACTAGTGGCAGTGAAAACTACCTTATTATCTGGGCAGAAGGGGGCATAGCTAGTAAACCTGTGCCAGCCTTTCCCAGGTGTATGTGTGTATGTTTGTGTGTGTGTGTGTGTGTGTGTGTGTGTGTGTGTGTGTGTGTGTGTGTGTGTGTGTGTGTGTGTGTGTGTGTGTGTGTGTGTGTGTGTGTGTGTGCGTGTTCATGCATGTGTGTGTGTGTGTGTGTGTGTGTGTGTGTGTGTGTGTGTGTGTGTGTGTGTGTGTGTGTGTGTGTGTGTGTGTGTGTGTGTGTCAGCTACTTGGACAGGGACATGAAGCACTCATTGGACAGAGAGGATGCTGGAGGTCTTGGCTTGGGTCACTGAGCTGATATTTTAACTCTATAGCTGTGTCAGTCAGTGGAGAGTCTTATTGGGGATCTGGAACAAGATAGAGGAACCAGCCCCAGACTGACTGTGGTCTTTGTGTGCTCTTAAGGGAAATTGCACTTGATGCAGAGAGTTGCATCTGGAAATATTGTGTGTGTACTTGTTATCCTCCCAGTGAACATCCCCAACTATTGCCAGTGGTGAGGACTGAGGCTCCTTGATTACTGGTCCAGTGGAGGGTCGTCATAAGGGTCAAGGGGAATTTTAGGATACTTGAGAGGCCATCTGACAGAGGAATAGTTCGGACTTTTATTTCATCGAGTGTATGTATAGTGATCCGTGGATTTCATTTCAGGATAGGTGTTAAAACATAGTTTTATAGAAAGATCTATAGAAAAATGACTCAGAGAGGTAGAAAAAAAGGATTTAGGAAAGGCAGTTGTAAAACTTTATCTTCAACAATTAATTGGACTTGTTAGAATAAAGGTCTTTTGCTATTTTCCTGCAACCAGCATGCAACCGCCACCTTCCTAGTTTTTCTCCTTTCACCCCTCATATTTTTCCCTCTTTCTACATTCCCTTCCCACCAATTCTTAATTTTCCTAACAAAACACATCACACAATCTTCTAACAATTGATCCTCACATTTAAACATCTCTTTTGCTTCTACCCTTTAACTCCTTTCACTTGCACTAATCTTCTTAAAGAGTAACCTGTCCTCTCCAGAACCATCAAATGATTGTGTTTCTTCTAATGCAAATAATCCAACCTATTATTTATAATTTGTTAAAGCATATTTTATGTGATAGTCATTTCTTCTATCCAAAATGTAAATGAGTATGTTCATTCTCTACCTCCTATTGTATCTCTTGCATCTATTCAATGCGGTTTATAATTTGATATTATATATTACTGTTATTGGTAATTTTTATAATCTCTGTTGGTGCTTTTCTCCCTGGGTGTCTGCTGAAAATGTGTTTCATAGATCCATATATTAGTACTAAATTAACTGCTCTTGCGAGCCATTTTAAGCCTAGCCAATTATCCCTTGTGAGACTCAAACCCTGCACCTTGTGTTTGTAAGGCAAACACCTTAACCATTAGGCCACCCTCCCAAGCCAGTCAAACTTTCCTGGTTACCAAATGTCAATAAATAAATAAATATTTGTGTCTATATATATATATATATATATATATATATATATATATATATATATATATATATATATATATATATATGTTGAGATTTTATGAGCTAAGAGATTTCCTAAAATATGTCCGCACTGACATTTCACTGGTTAATAAAGAGGATGGAGGTGCTGATAATCAATGCAACATTATTTTTTTCCTGGTATGAGAAAAAATAGTGAAGGGTTATTTTCAGGAAAATTGGTGTAATGACTGGTAACAAATGATACACTACAGAGATCTCTGATGGGTCTATCTAAGGCATGATCCTGTTTGATACTGCTGACAGTTTGAAGGGAAATGTATGAATCTTTAAAGATAAAATCTAAATCAGGCTTGAAGTGAAGGTAGGAAAACTCTGCATGAAATCTCATTAAGTTTGTGGGCCATTGAAAGTTAGCAGTTGGTATTTTCTGCTGATAAATGGAAAGTGTGTCTTTTTAGAATAAAAATCTTACTCTAAAGCTCTATGTGTACATAATAATGGTGAGTTGAGATACTGAAGTGTAGCACAGGGATGGAATTCTGATGAAATTATAACAGGTTTGATCAATCAATTAAGTGAGTGCTGTGGGGATAGTGAAAAAGATAAATAAAAATCCCGGGTGCTTTGCTAGAGCATCAGATTGATGGCTAGGTTGGTAATCTTAACTTTAATTTGTAGAAGTAGTTGGAATATTCATGATGTATTCTAGAAATTCTCTGCATATTGTCAAGTTGGAACAGGTTGGGGTATAAATCTAAAAGCCACCTACAATGTGAGGGGGCATAATAAAACAGAATTTAGAGGGCATGTGTTTTTAATAGGTGTAGTAGAGGCACTGGAGATCACTGGCACAACACGCCGAACAGACAGTGAAATGTCCCAGGACAGTGTGTTCATTTGAAATGACAATGAATGCATGTCTCCTCATATGAGAACACAGGGGACTGTGAGTATGTGTATGGCCTAGGAGAGGCATAGCAGATTAATCCTGGAGGATCTGTATGAACTGCTGTGTGACATCATAAATCCAAACGTGCAACAGTTTAGCTTATGAGCAGACAGAGTGAAGATAAATGCATTGTGAAGTATCACCGCTCTGTCTTTCAGATGACAGTAGGGAACAGCTGTGTCATAATACTGCTTGTTTCCTCATACTGTTTCTCTAACCTTTATTGCCATACATAAAGTTCTTCCATTATTGCATATTACACAAAAACCATAGAGAGGTGCTTTAGATTGCACATCTTCAGGATGCTAGTGTCTTCTTCAACTGACTGAAATCCAGTTCAGTGTAGCCCAGCTCACAGGACACTCTTTTAACAGAGTTATATCACTATGAGAGTGCAGTATCTGTACTTAATGAAGCCTTAAACAATCACTTTGACATAAACCCTGAAAATAAAGTTTAATCACTAAGGCAGACCAGTGTTTTTGTACAGATACCCCCTACACACATGCACACCTTGAATTTTATAACATCAAGTTTTCAGATCAATGGAGAAAAGACAATTTCAAGTATTCCCTCTTTCCTAATGCTTACAACCTGAGAACAGTTATATGTAAGTCTGGAGGCTTGTTCAGGGTACAGCTCTTAACATTAGGGAGTGCCGTAAGGCATTGCCCCTTCTACAAAATTCTTTATAACTGTGTTTCACCATGCTGCTATTTTAAATTGCCATGCAATATGGCAAACTGAGTAATGCCAAAGATTGCAGTATGCAGTCTTTGCTGGACAGTCACTTTGTGGATGATGGTGTGCTGTGGAAAATTACAGTGGTTCATGAAGTGTTCCATAGTAGAGTGCACTTTACTTTAGTGAATTTAAGTAGATCAGCATTCCTGAGAGCTAAGCACTTGTTTTGTACCTGCTAAATGGAAAACAGCAACTGTCATCCCATTACATAAAGGATGCACCACCATTGACCCTGGGGACTATAGACCTATAAGCTTGACCAGCCTAATCTGCAAGGCTATGGAAATAATAATTATGGACCTTATCAACAAAGATATACGAGATCTCCAAACTCTCAACCTGACCCAGTTTGGCTTCATTAAAGGGAGATTCTACCTCTTAAACTTGATGGACTTCTTTGAGACAGTCACCAAAGCCCTGGACAAAGGCAAATCTATAAATAAGGCCTACCTGGACTTAGCCAGTGCCTTTGACACTATTTGCCAGTCAGGCATCATTGATAAACTCACCCAGCTGGAGATCAACCTGTATATTGTCAGGTGGGTTGCAAACTGGCTCACTGATAGAATGACCACAGTCAAAATAGGTGACTCTACCCCCACCAGCAGATCTGTAACCAGTTGTTTTCCACAGGGATCGATGCTGGACCCCCTATTGTTTGGAATCTACTTGGATGTACAGGCTAAAATAAAAGGCCTATGGCTGACAAAGTTTGCTATGATTGCAAACTGGGTGCAGTCATCAAGTCCCTAACGATGTCAGCATCCTACAAGAGGGACTTGCAAAGACAAATGACTGGTGCCAAATTAATGGGCTAACACTTAGTGCAAAAAAATGCCTTATCATCCCTTTTAGCAAGCACAACATCTCTGCAGACTACCACATTAATAACAACACACTAAGCATGCAATTAGTGGTGAGAGATTTGGGCACACAGGTTAACAGCAACCTTTCCTTTGACCACCGTCTCCATAGTGGTAAGAAAGGCTTTCTACATCGTTCACCTCGTAAGTAAGGGCATTACATCCAGAACAAAAGAGGATATAAACCCCTGTACTCCTCACTCATCAGGCCAATAACACAGTACCATGCTACCTTTGGTATGTCCCTTACCAGGCATCTGCAGCAACTGGAAAGACCTCCAAGGTTTCTTACAACAAAAATTCAGGGTCTTCAGCATATGTCATACGTTGACAGACTGAAATCACTGTCACTATACTCTGTGTCTTAAAGACTACTCAGAGGCGACTTCTGCCTTACATATAAAGCAACCTCAGATCCTGCTCTAATGGAAATGCTACACATTCATAAATAAAATGGTATAAGATGCAATGTGACATCGGCAGGACTTGCTGGAGAGACAGATATGTCTCACAGAGGTTACCTCTCCTCTTGAACAAACTTCCAATTCAGGTGAAACAGAGCCCCTCGCTGACCCTATTTAAGTGCAATTTGGATGATTGGATGGGAAACTACAAATTCACCCTGGGAGTTTCACCTGCGTCCTTCTTGGACGGGGCAGTAGTTGCTGACTTAGTTCTGCTTAATACCTTGATATTCCTGGGAAAAGGAGTTGTAGTTGGCTAGACTTGTAAGGATCCTAGGGCCATTAGCCTAGAAACATCCTATGATCCTATATACACTAGAAACAAAACATATAAATCTAGTTTTTTAATTTAATAGGTGGTTACTAGGCTAACTACCTGTGTGGCCTTTTATAAGCTTAGGCATGCTTCCCAGAGGTGAGTCAAACCCTAAAACTTGTGCTTGTAAGGTAAACAGCTTAAGCATTAGGCAAAGCCCCAGCCCCAGATGCCAAATGTTTAAGTCCCTTGATGACCTCATGAAAAGGACTTCAGTGTACCCATCCTTACAAAAATGTGGAGCAATTGCTTTATATGGAAACAAACCAACACTTGCATGAATTTAAACTAGTTTCCACAAGATGTTATAGACATACTTTATCTTGACCTGTGCTTATTTCATGTTTCAAAACTACTGCAGCAAATCTCTAGAAACATAGCTGTGTAATTAGCCAAAATTGCAGATGACTGTGTATTAATCTGGATGTTCTACAAATGCTTGAGTCTCAGATGGTCTAACCCCCCCCCCCCTTTCTCAAAGCCAGGGACTTGAGCATCTTGTAGCTCAAACAGGCTGCTGTTCATGCTCAAACCTGAATATGAGCTGAGCTAAGGAGCTGCCACAACTTAACCAAACACATTATTTGAGTTTGAGTGAGGCGAATGCAGATGCCATAGGGAGGGAATGGGAGGTGGTGGGATTGTGGATTTGTGCACCAGTAGGGAAGAGAGTTTCAGATTTCGGGAGTGAGTGGGGATTTTAAGTTTAGACAGCAGTAAGGATTAGGGCATGTGAAGAGGCTCTTAGAGTTAGGTTGTGAGAGACAGCTCTTAGTGTTAGGGAACAGGAGGGAATTGTAGGGTACAGGAAGTGAGTTTAGGGTTAGGGAGCAGAAAGCTAGTTATATGGCTAGAATTAAGGTTCTAGTAAGGCTATGGGAACTAAGCAGATATGGGAGATCAAGCTACTGGGAGTTCAAGCACTTGCTTATTTCAGCAACTGGAAAGAAGCAACTGTATCACGAGCATATAGTATGTGAGAACTTGTAGTAGACCCATTCGTTTTTCAATAAAATACAGAGCTCCTTGTGTTATTACTTTCAAAAAGCTTTTGTTTTCAGAAGACTCAAAAAACTCCAACTATTCTCTGTCCCATATTGCCTACTTAGAGGTGATCTCTGCTTGACTTACAAAGCGATGTCTGACCCAGCTCTGTTAGAAATGCTACATCTAAAGAAATCCCAATCCCACCACACCACATGCTCCAGAGACCTCAACCTCATAACCACAATCCGCAAAACATGCTGGAGGGACAGGTTCATAACCCAGAGACTGCCCATGCTCTGGAATAGACTTCCCACACATGTCAAGCAGAGTACCTCACTGGCCCTCTTCAATAGAAATCTTGATGAGTGGATGGGAAATAGAAAATTCACCGCAGGGTAACTCCAGTGGCTCTACTCAACAGAGGCACTGGGAACTAAGGTCAGGTGGCACAATGTCAGAGTAATCCTATGGGCTAGGCTTGTAAAGGCTCCAGGGCCATTAGCTTAGTACTCACCTATGAACCAGGTTGCTTATGACTGTGAATTATTAAACAAGTATTATCGGGCTATACTATTTATTTATTTGCATTTGTTTAATGTGATGGTCCACTGGGCCAACGTAAGCCCATTTTTAGTGGAGGCCCAGGGAGAAAAGCTCAACATTAACAAGCAGATACAATAAAAGAATAATAGTTGAATACAGAAAGGTAAAAGCACCACATTATCAAGCACATTCAATACAATACAATATAAGAGTTACAGCTGAATACACAAGTCAGAAGTCACAGTTGAATATACAAAGGTAAACATGTCAATATCATAGACTTCAACTTGCATAAACTTCAAATAACATAGTAAGTATGCCAACAACTTGTGAAGATAAGTTCTGCAAGAACATCAATAGAGATGTAGCAGGAAATACAACATAGGTGTACATGTCAATCATATCAAATCAGAAATACAACATAGGTGTACATGTCAATCACATCAAATCAATATCGTTATCAAGTAGGTATCGCAACATAGTAGGCATAGATTGTATTTTTGGAGTAGTTATACTAGTATGTAGAAGAGTCTGACTTGACAGAGAGTAAGTCATTATGGGCAATAACAGTGGTAAAACTGGGGAATCAGGTTTTGAGAGGTGCAGTGCCACAGAGTGGAGGTGGAGAAGTGTTGCCATAGAGATGTTCTGAATGAAGAAGCATTCCTAGTGCTCATTATTGGCAATGGCAGGGTGTTCCACTGCTTGGCAACTGAGAAAGAGTAGAGCATCTGGCCAACTGGAATGTTTGTTTTTTCTACTTTCAGCAGAAGTTGGTTCTCAGATCTGAGAGGCCTACATGGATGGTAGTGAGTAAATAACGAAAGTAAGGGGTGGGCACTCTGAGTGTTTGAAGATAATTTTGTATGCTGTTGTTAATTGTAAGTATGTAGGGTAATGTTTGACTTAGAGCCAGTTCAGTCGGTGTAAGGAGGAACAGTGAGGGAGGAGTATTTGGCATTAGTTGCAAACTTGGCTATTTTATTGTAGCAGGTCTCAAGCTTGGATTTCAGAGAGAATACTATAAGTAGTGGAGCACCATATGTGAAAGAAGGTAGAAGGTAGGTTGAGGCAAGGGTTTGTTTGTGGAACAGCTAAGGAAATGTTTATGGCTATAGATAATACACAATTTTTGATATTTTTTTATACTAATATGGACATGCAGGTCAAATGTCAGGTTTTCATCTAAGATTATACCTAGTAGTTTTGTATGAGACACAACCTCAAAAGTTGTTTTGTTTTGAGAGTGTATAGTGAAGTCAGTCTTGTTTAGAGGAGTGTTTTTTTTTAAGGGTGAATAATATGAGTTTGGTATTGTTAGGGTTAAGGGCAAGATGGTTGCTGGTCATCCAAGTTTCAGTAGATGTAAAAACATTTTGGGTAATTTGTTGAAGTTCAGATATGGAGTTGCCAGAGCAGATGTTGGTTGAGTAATCTGCATATTGTATTATTGAACCCTCACTAAGTGCGCAGTGAAAGCTGTTGATGAAAATACTGAAAAGAAGAAGCCCTATTATGGCGCCTGGTGAACCGCTGTAGATGTGTTAAGTAATGGAGAAAGAGAGTGCTGGCATTTAGTAGCTTGTTGTCTATTTGTTAGGTAATTAGAGAACAAATTTAGGGATGGGGAGAGACCCTAGTTTAGAGAGTTGTGTAAGAAGTAAGGGGTGGAAGACTATATCAAAGGCCTTAGAGAGGTGAAGAAAGACTGAGGATTCAATTTTATCTGCATCTCAATCTTGGCTAACTGTATCCATGAAGGATATAAAAGCTGTTGTACTACCGTGGCCTGGCCTGAACCCATACTGAGTGGAGGAAAGGATTTTGTTATGAAGTAGAAAGTTTAGAAGTTGAATGTGAATACAGTTTTCCAAGATTTTAGAGACAGGGGAGAGAATAGCAATAGGGCGGAATTTGGAAATGTCAGTGCTGTTGCCTCCATTGTGAAGAGGAAGAATATATAGATTTTTCCAGATGCTAGGAACACAGGACTCTTGGATAGATCTGTTAAGAAGTATACTAATAGGGTATATGATGGCTTTAGCTGACATTTGAAGGTACTCATAGGGTAAGTTATCAGGGTCATTAGTGTCAGGTGTGAGCTTGAGAAGTAATTTAGTTATAGTAGCAGTAGTTATAGGAGAGAATGAAAATCTGGGTGGAGAGGGAGTAGTGGTATTTTGTGAAGACTGATTTGGAGGTACAGAGTTAGAACTGCAGTTAGCTTGAGGAAAGGTAGTGGTGAGGTTAGATATGGTGTTGATAAAATATGAATTGAAAAGCGTGACTATTTCAATAGATGTTTTGTCCAGATGTGGACAGGGGTTGTTTTTTTTAACCTGAATTTAGCAGAGATGTAATGGAATTCCAGAATTTGTTTGGGTTTTGTTTATAGTTATTTTTTTTTCTCAAAACATTTTTTTTTATTTTTCAAATACATTTGAATGAATTCCATTGTATTTATACATAACATCTTAAATAACTATGTACACTATTTACATTAGCTTTACACTATAACAGATCTTAATGTATACTGTTACTTTATAAGTATGTCCAATCCATTATCAGAGTGTCTGATCAGTTGTTGTATAGTGTCAATCAATGGTAAGACTTTTCCCCAAGGGTTGTGGATAAATGGCTTTGGATACATTCTTAGTTCTTTAATTTTAATTTCCAATAATGCTTTTGTCTTCAGTAGGCTGTAGAAGTCTTCCAAAGCTGGTATTGTGTTTGTATTCCATCCTCTTGTTATGTACTTCCTTGAAATTGCAAGTATAGTCCATACTAGATACATGTTTGACCTATTCAAATGAGGACCTTCATTCATATTTAATAATACAAGAGTTTTAGTTAAATAAAATGATTCATTAAATAAAGCTTGCAGAAAGTTATTAATACCATTCCAAAATGACTTAATTTTAACAGAATTAAAGAAAATGTGGTTCCAATCTGCATTGTGTACTTGCTCACATCTCCAACATATTCCTTTTATGGAAGAACTAATTTTACTGATTCTGTCTGGGGTTAAGAATGCTCTGTGCAAGTATTTCCAATTAAAAAGTTTCCAGTATTGTGTAAAGCATGTATATTTTATTGATAATAAGATATTTGTTTTAATAGCTTCAGTTAACTGTATTGTGTCCTTTTGTTATATATTTCCAATATGAGGTTTTGGGTGTTGTTTTATAGTTTATCAATATTTTGTAAAATTTTGAGATACTGTTTCCCATGTCAAAGTCATTATATATGATTTCATATATGTATTTTGTAAATTTAGGTATTTCTTTAAATGAAGAATTGTTAATTATTTTACTTAAATCTTGCAAATATAACAGAATACTCTGTAAAGTTAGCCAGTCCTGTTGTGGAATTTTGTATGTTGTTTTTATTACTTGCATATCTAAAACGTTTAGGTCTTTGATACATTGGACCCAACAAACAAATCCTTTCTGTTACCAGGAATTAATAATTTCTCTACATATTTTATGTGGAAAGTTCTTTGTGACTATAAATTGTGTTAAAAGATCAAACCAGATTTTTAAATCTGTATTTGCATTAATAATTTTCCTAAACGAGTCAATGTAATAATTAATCATACAAGTTTTAGTGGGTTTAGTTATGTTATATTGCATACTAATACATAATATGTGCCATGGCAAATTGTTTTTATCTGTTATTTGAATTTTTTTTGTAAATCAAATTCATTTACTGATATTACAGTTAGTAATTATTTTCAATTTGCATAATAATTTGGAGTTATCCAATCTGAGATTGTTTTAGATATTAATGCTTTTATATATGTTTCTATATCAGGAAAGTTTAATCCTCCCTGTTTCCATGGTCTGATATGATGTATTAAAGCTATTCTGTTTCTTTTGGGAAACCATAAACATTAATAAAAGTCCAAAACCATAAACATTATATTAGACCTGAATTTATTTCTTTAAGTATATTCATTTCTGATAACAGCTGTATTACCAAGGCTATATATAAAACCATTTTTATTAACTGTAGTCTATCTTCAAATGTTAGTATTTTGTTCCATTTTTCCACAGAGATTTTAATTGTATTGATGATATTATTGTAGTTTTTGAGACTAAATCATTATTATCCTTGCATAACTCAATTCCTAGATATTTTAAGGTAGATTCAAGTTTCCCTATGATGTGATCCCCCTTAGTCTGCAGTTCTTTTTTTATTTAAAAATAAAAAATTAGATTTTGATTTATTGAAATGGAGTCCTGAAGTCATGTGAAATTTGTCAATTAATATATCTAATTCTTCTAATGTCTCTTTTGTATAAGATAATGTTAGTAATATGTCATCAACAAATAGCATTACTTTAGAATTGTATTGTTCATAAACATCTATTCCTTTGATTTTTATATTGTTACGAACTGAATCTACCAATATTTCAATAGCCAGAGAAAATAGAATCGGTGACATGGGACATCCTTGTTTAGTGCCTTTTGTTATATGTATAGATTCAGAGATAAAAGGACCTAACTTGACATACGTTACATTGTTTGTATATATATTCTTTAGGAGATGAACAAAGGATGCAGGAAATTCAAATAACTTTAGGATTTTGAATAAATAGCCCCAATTTAGGGAATCAAAGGCTTTCTCTTTATATAAGCCAATTATGAGTGTTTCTTTATTTTCTTTATTAACATAATCTATAAGAGAAATTATCCTTTTAATATTATCATGCATGTGTCTTATGATATATAAATCCAGTTTGATCATTATTTATTGTTTTGGATAGTGGTATTTTCATTCTGTTAGTTAATATTGTCATAAATGTCTTATAGTCATTATTTAATAATGGTATAGGTCTATATAAGGTACAGAGGTTTAGGGATTTGTTTTCCTTTAGGATTGGTGTGATTAAGGAATATCTCCAAGAGGGTGGTATTAAAGCTTGTGACTGAATTTTGAATAGAGTTTTATGGAAGAGGGATAGTATCTTTGAAGGGAAAAGTTTATATATTTCCATAATTATGCCACCTGTACCTGGAGCTTTATTATTTTTACCCACTTTTATTGTATCTGTAATTTCTTTGTAGGATATGGGTGCTTGCAGATCTAGTTTTAATTTTTCTGGTATTATTTTACATTGGAACATTTTTCATCTAGATTTAATTGATTGATATGTATATTTTCTTTTTGGAAATGTTCTATATAGTGATTTCTATAGGCATCAAGCATGTCACCTATATCCGATACATTTTTCCCTTTCTTTTCATGGTGGATACTTTTAATGTTATTAGCTTTTGATTGTATTTTAATTCTTGTCGATAAATTATGTAGATATTTGGGAGAGGTGGCCAATGTATTAATTTTTAGTTTTTCTAAAGCTAAGCTAGTTTTATGTGTTAGAATTTTGTTGCATTTATTGTTTAATACTTCTACTTTCTTTTTCTTCTCCAAATGATTTTGATTTTTTTCAGCTTTTACTGACAAAAGTTTGGATTGTAAATCTAACAATTCAGAATCCCATTCTCTGATTTTTTTATACCAAGTTAGGGTTTTACCATATATGTAAGTTTTTAATGAGTCCCATATCATAATTTTATTTATCTCTGTGGTGCAATTAATATCAAAGAAGAACTGTAATTCAGATAATAACCAGGGTTTGAACTCTTTAATTTTAGTTATATATGTTGGAATTCTGGAGTTAAAGATTAATGGTTTGTACCCAGTTTGAAGTTTTAGTATCAATGAATTGTGGTCTGAAAAAGGGCAGGGAGTGATTGAGAAATTAATGATTTTAGAGTGTAAGTCATGGGCAGGAAATATTTTATCTATTCTAGTTTGGGTATCAAATCTGTGATCTTGATGGGAAAAGAACAAAGATTTATCTTCTGTAAATTTGAAAATATCTACAAGATGAAATGATTCTACCCACTTGTTTAAAGCTTTTGATACAGCAGATGTACACAGCGGTCTTTTATTTGTAGTTTCAGAAATATCAAATATACAGTTAAAATCTCCTCCTAATATTAAGTTGCCTTTATAATTATTGGAAATGAAATCCAAGTGTTTTTAACAGTTCCTGTTCCAATGCCTGGGAACCAGTATAGATTGGCTAGGGTCCATATTCTGTTATTATATTTAACTATTACTAATGCCATAAGGCCTTCTTTATCTTCATACTTATAAATGATTTCTGGGTTAATCACATTTGTTTTCCATAAAACTGTTACCCCTTTTGTCTTTGTCTTATAGGTGGATTGCACCAATATCATATATTCCTTAGGATTCCATTTGTAATTGTCACTGGTTTTGAAATGAGTTTCTTGAAGGAAGACAATTTGTGCTTTGTTCAGTTTTAAATATTTCAGTAGATTTGATCTCTTGCTATGATTGTTTAAGCCATTGGTATTTAAAGATAATAAAGTTAAATCCATCTTAGGTTATTTAGACTATGTATTTTTGTTTTATTGTGACTATTAAACATTTTCTCTGATAACTATAAAGTATATGTTTGAGCTTTTAAAGGAAATTATCAGTTTTATACTTTGAGTGCTTACCAATAAAGTAATGTTTTAGTCAGGCATACTAAAAATGTTTTTGTGAAATAAATTTAAATTAATAAATGTTAACAAAACTAAGATTTGCACTAGCCATGGAATGAAAATCATTCCTAATCTGATGGATAAAACCTAAGTTCATCAGATTATCACTCATACCTTGACAATCCAGAACATCTGAACTCCATAAATTGAATTATCATATGGAGAATATTTCTAATAGGAATAAGCAATATTTATGTTATTTTGAACAGATATAGTACTATTGTAGATTAGACATAATTCTAGTACAATATAAATGTCTACTTATTGTATAAGCAATTAATAGTTACATGAAAGATAGATGACAAACAATTCAATCATAGTAAAGCAGGATGTATCATAAATAAAACCTCAGTAAAAGATTATAGCACAGTTATTTAACATATTCACCCTTATTGATGAAGTCTTTCAAAACATATTACTTAATATATGTAGATGGTAATATTTATGCCTAATGTTTATAATACAATGTATTTTAGTGGATATATCAGAAGTTATAAACCAGAAAAATAAAAGAGAAAAGTGCTTTGAACACAACCAATAAACATCCAAAACAAAGCACCTAGGAACCAGCAGAACAAAGCCACCAACACAGTGTAGATAGGAGCAAAAAAGCTTTGTCAAACATGTCACACCCCATATTAAGTAAAAACCTAATAATGCATATGTATACATAGCAAAATAAGGATGTCCTAAAAAATAGCCTAATGAAGTAAAACATTTCATATAACTCAATGTTATATTTGTTTTACTTCGTTAGGCTATTTTTTAGGACATCTTTATTTCACTACTTAATATGGGAGGGTGACGTTTGTTTTACCTTCATGTATAGGTACTTGTTTATTGTGGATGTGTGTGCAACTGTTCTGAAACATTTGTTATATTAATTACACAATCTTATATTTTTATACCAGTGTTGGGGGATGTGTTGACTAGAATGGATTATTATTGTATTTATTGAACAAATGTCACAGTACTTTTTGTACGAGTGTTTTAATTACATATTATTAAATTTTTATGGTTTATTTTATCTAATTGGGACTAATTACCATTATGAGGTAATCAGGAAGGAGGTATATAAGGAGGGAATACAATGTATTTTTCATTTCTGATGAAGTCCTGGATACACTAGGAAGGAAACATGGTGTTTTGCAACGTTAAATAAAATAAAGCTTTTTTGCTCCTATCTACGCTGTGTTGGTGGCTTTGTTCTGCTGGTTCCTAGGTGCTTTGTTTTGGATGTATATCACAGTTATATTTCATTGTTTGCCAGCATTTAAGTGATCACTTTGTTGCTAACTTACTTAAAGCATCAAGTTTGTTTTATGTGAACATTGATGAAAGTTAGTGCATTTTAATTATCAGTGCATCCCTTTCCCCCCATTTCCTACACACAAGGATTTTCATATCTGTCATTTCTTATTATAAAATGAGTGAAATTATAGGTTAAAACAACAAATTCACTTATTGTGATTAATGATTACAAGTTCCTTTTCCATATTTATAATTTGCCATTTTATGGCATATACTGAAAGTTTTTAGAATTAAATGGCAACATTCGATTTTATATAATCAGCAAAAGTTAAACTGAGTGATTATTGTCAATTTAATACTATTTGTTCAGAATGTGATTGTTACATTCTGTGACATTCCTAGTTCAGGCTTCTATTGTTTCCCTTGAACAACTTTGTCAGTTTGATGTCATGTATAAAACATCAGTTACCTTGGTAACTGCTTAAGTATTATGTATGGTCAAAATGGGTTACAAAAACTACAATTCAAGTTAAAGCAATTACATGACTTGTTATGCATATTTACTTATATAAGAAAATCATCATGCTTCCCCTTGATGTTCAATGTAGTGTATGTCATTTATGACAAGTTAAGACAGTAGTGTTATTATACACAAGCTCATGTTATTAAATCCTGTCTTTAATATCTAAATTCAGCAGACTGCTTCATCTTATATGACGATTATATATTTTATTTCTAGATTTACTAAAATCATACATTACATAACTATTATGTGTGGTTTTTTTTGGCAGTTGCTTAGTTATTTGAGAGACCACAATCTGTAATGCTTATTTTTATTATTTGCTCCTTCCAAGCATGTTTATGCAGTCCATAGACTTTAAATTATGAGACCCTTCTAGTTTCTTATTTGTTATAAGTATATTCCCATCCTTACATACACACATATCAGTACTTCAAGCACGGGCAACAATGCCCATCCAGTTTTGCCAGAATACCATTCACTAGTTCATGTGGTGTGTTTCCAGGCTGTTCTTAAAATATCCAAATCAATATTTGTCCTGTTCCATTTTGCCAGCCTATTCCATGCAGTGAACCACTCAACCCACCTTCCATTCCCACAGATATTTCCACAAAGGAAATCTGATAACTCTCTAGAACTTCCGGGCAACACCAAACACCCCTAGAATCAGCTATCCCCATATGCCTAACACGTCTGAGTAAGCTCACCTCCCAGACCACTGCAAAGGGTACTGCACAAGACCAAGTGCTCTTAGTCTTTCACAATAACTCAGACTTCCACTCTTATGTAAGTCCTTAATGTATTTGGACCAAAATACATTTTAAATATAAAATTATGCTTATTATTATTTATTTTTTTTATCAAGAATCAACTTAATGAGCTGAATGAAGTGTTGGGAGACCATCAATATGTGTACATGTGGTTTAAAACAGCACATTTATTATATTTTTTTAATAACCAAAAACTCATTGCTGAGAGTCATCTCTGAGGCTCCTTAGAGCCGTTAAGCATTATTGTCACTCTGTCTCCATTACCATAGCAACCAGGGAGCATTTGTTTCTGTTAGTGTGTCTGTCTACTGCATACCAGAAGCTTGAAATGCACCTAAAGCAAAGCTTTACTTCACTGCAACTTCAAGCCTGAATTCCCTCCCTTTCAGTGAGGCAGCAGCCAGGAAAAGGATGGAGAGCAAACAGATAAAAAAAAAAAAAAAACTCCCGACAAACCGCCACAACAAGAGATAACACATTCTTCTAGCCTTCCCACCTCTCACTCAGCAGATGTATAAACAAACTATTCTCTGCCAAAATATCCCAAATCACAGTTTTATCCACCCCCCTTCACCAAATGTCTCTTCCTAATACACAAGCATCAGTAAATCTCGATCACAAGCCACAACCCACACCTTCCCAGAGATGAAAACAGCAACATACAACAGCGGCCAGGCACAGCTGCATCCACACACACCATGTCAGCCTTAATCAAACAGCAGTCGAAGCTATGATACCTGCCATAATTGATATTAACTATTTTTAGACAGAATAATAAGGACATTTGCACTAGCTGTCAGACATGGCTGCATCCATGCACACCATATCAGGATTGATCAAACAGCACTTGAAGCTATGATACCTGCCACAATTGATATTAACTATGTTTAGATAGAATAATAATGACATTTGAACTAGCTGCCAGACACAGCTGCAGCCACACACACTATATCAGGATTGATACTGCCGTAATTGATGTTAACTATATTTAGACAGAATAATGATGCATTTGTACTAAGATCTTGCTACTATTATTTAACCAGGATATACATGACATTTCTAAATCATACTTTAACTGAAGAAGGCATTAGTCTCCATGACAGCATTTTTTTTCAAAACACTCTACTGTTACTGCTATTATATATGATGTTAATTTGGCACATTTGAGTCTGAACTCTGATGAATGGCACCTTGTTGAATTAGTTAATTAATTACTTAAATTATTATAAGTAAAATCAATGAAAAATGAAGAAAATAAGTATTCATTGAGTTCAAGTAGGGAAATAGAAACTTCTATGTTTGTATTATATGTTGCTTTGTTTGGCTTATATATAATGTAAATAGTAACCCATCTTGACCTACCTTTGTTTGTGAAGAATTATTGGACTCTTTTGAACATTCTGAATAAATCATTACTGTTTCTCAGTTGTTTAAAAAAACCCTCCTTTTTTAAATAAAATAAAACAGATGACAAGTGATGTACCATATCATTTGATATTTTGAGAGATGTAGTTGTAAGAGTTATTTTTTTGGAAAAGCTATCTTGGAATCAGTTTTGTGTTTCTTCTTTTTAGCATCAGTCCAAGGATTTGTTTATTTTATTCTTTTAAGAGTGGGGTCTATCCATTCCATTTCTTCTGGGATAGACACTATGTTGTTGTTTTTGATGACTATAGTAGCTTCTTCTAAGGCATTAAAGGTTCTCATTTCACTGGCAAAAAGTATTTTTATCTTGGCTGGAAAGGCCAGCTGTGCTTTAATGTTTTGTTTCAACAATTTTATTATTGGCCAGACTTCTTTTCCTTTGTTCTAGTATTCTGGAAGAATAATCATTGTTAAACCTTATCAGGCTTTGTTTGTATTTTAAGGGTGATTTTTTCCAAGCAGATTTTAGTATTAGTTCCTTGTCCAGAAATGAAAGAAATTTTATAACCATGGATCTAGGTGAGTATTTGTTGAATTAGAAGCAGGTTTCCTCAGTGTTCTATGCACCCTTTCAATTCCAAATGAAAGTCCCTCTTTCAAGTCTAAAAATTCAGGAATCTGAGTTGTTAAGAATGAAATAATGTCTTTTCCTTCAGTGTTTTCAGGCAGACCAGAGATTCTTATGTTGTTTCTCCTTTCCCTGTTTTCTAAGTCATCTATTTTGTTAAGCAGCCATGCATTCTGTTTAAGCAGAAATTCTTTTTGGAATTCTTCCTCTTTGAGTCTCCCTTCAATGTCATTTAGAGAAGTCTCTATATTTGTTATTTTTGTATGGTGTTGCTGTAATAGTTCCTTAAGAGTATCAGTCTGTTTTTGAGAATTTAATTTGAGGTTTTCTAAGTCATTTTTAAAGCCATCCATCTTCAAAGATAGTTCCTGTAAGGTAGATTTCATCAATTGCAGTTCTTTTTTCAAAGAATTATTGGATGAGAATTCCTTGAGTTGTTCATATTCAGTGACTCAATATATCTCCAAGTTACTTAACAGGAACATTTTTGTATATCTCCACCAAAATTTATATTTATGTAGTTTAGTAGTTTATCTATAGATTTTTGATGTTTTAAACTTGAAAATAATAACATTTCCTGTATTCTCATACTAGTTTATAGAGCTCTCAAAATTCACTGTTCTCAGTTGGCCATCTAGGCTCCACCCCCCACCCCATTTATGGGTATTTTGAAGACTTAGGTAGGGTTCTTTTTTGCATTTAATGACTAAACATTTTACCTGATTATGGAGTTGCTTAAATTGTAAGAGATTGGAAGGGTTTTTATTTTTTGCTATAGTTTCCATGATTTGTCCCTAGCAGTCATGAGTAGCTTGGTGGGCCTAGTGAGCCAGATAGCATGGTTAGTTTTTATTCTTTTTTGTTGAAGTTGGGCTAGTCTGTTTAGGGCCTTGAGAAATGTTGAGCTGAAGAACTTGATGGCTTCATTGAAGGGAAGGACTTTTAGTATTTCCCAGTTGATGTTTTTCAAGGTTTTATTGAGGATTGTTGGGTTAAAATTGGTTAGATTTCTTGTTCATTTATATTGGTGTTGACTTAGTGATGGAGAGATTTTATGCAGAATAGAGGCAGGCAGGTGGTCACTGATGCTGTAGGGTAGTGTGTCTGTTAATGAGATTTTGTTTGGGTCACAGACCATAATCCAATCAAGGGTGAAACCATTGTCCTTGTTTCTGTTGGGTCTAGTTGTATTAGTAATAAGCCAAGTAAAAGTAAATTGATTAATATTGGATGAAGGAGAGCAGTGGGAGAGATCTAGCCAATTCATGTTTACATCACCCAGAATAACTGTTTCATTTTTTATATTGTTTGAAGTCCAGGCCGGAATTTCTTTTAACAAAGGAGTGTTATTACCTGGGGGAATGTATAGGGCTATAATACCATGATTTCTACAGTTCATGTTTAGGAATGATATTATAATTTCAGCAGTAGAAAATTGTGGAATGAAGTTAGCACAGGGAACTATAGTAGAGGTATTTGGAAATAGTGGTGTGACACCTTCTCCTTTTTCTGCTCTTAAACAAGCATTGCCTGGAGGGAGGAGTTCAAAGTCTTTTATGTTAGGTTTTAGCCAGGTTTCACTAGCAGCGATTATATCTGCTTTGTTGTAAGATACCCAGGCATGAAATTCTGGGATTTTGTTTGGAACACTTTGAAGGTTGCGAGTTGTAATATTTAGAGATTTATAGGAATTGGGGGGGGTTGAAAGAGGAAGAAGTGGGTCCTGGTTTGGGGTGGATATCTCCACATTGGGGTAAGTTAGAGTATTTATGTGGGTAAATAAGGGGTAATTGGTTTCTTTTTGATCTGTAAGGGTAATTCAAGGGCGAATGGTAGCAGTTATTATTTGCAGAGGAAGGATTTGGTAGCAGTTATTTTTTTGCAGAGGAAGGATTTTTAATTTGGTGTATAGAAGTATGTTTATTTCATACAGGCTACAGGATATCTCTGAGTAGCTGGTGAAAGATTGGGTTTGTCTAGATGTTATAGTAATAAGTTTGGGAGGTGTGTACATTGTGTCCAGTGATGTTAGATTTAGCAGGAGACAGAAAAATAGGCAGAGAGAGTAGGAATACCTTGTTTAAGGCAAATAGTAGTGAGAGGCATTGTAGGAAAAGCAAGGTTGTAGGTAGTGGAAGAAGGTAGATTATAGGTGGAGGGATGGAGAGGTAGTGGTATGGAAAGGTTCATTAGTATCTTTCAGTTCCCTAGTAACTGTACCTGACAATCTAAGGTAGGAGCAATTCAAGATCTGAAAAATAAAGGGAGTATTATGAGTTTTGATCAAAATATAACACTATAATGGCCACACATTGCTGCTTAGTACTATCATAGAGCTAAATCTTACATTTAGCTTAATGCCAAAGTGAAAACTTCAGAAGTATCTGTATTCATTCACTGTGCATATTGCCTTTTCATTTCTGCATGTTGTCTTCTGCTAGGAAAATAATTTGCTGCTTTCTTCTTCTGCACTGAAGAATTTGTGTTAGAATGGGCGCTGTTAGGAAGCCACAGAACCTGTCCGGACATTGCAAACCAAATTTATTCAAAATCAAACATTAAAATAAGAGCTTTCATCAATTATTTTACAGGACTTCTCCAGACACTAAATTTACTTTTCTAAACCATTTAAATAGTGCTCCAATAGATCACATGATCGATTAATTGAATCCCTTAAAGGAAAATAACTTATTTCTAAGCCCTTCAGCATAAGCACAGTGAATTTAATCTTTTAAAATACATGGCAGATATCAAGACTTAACTGATACAGAATCATGTTTTAGATGATACTCTTTGTCTTTCAGAAAACAACCAGGGACTTGAGCTTCTCGTGGCTTATGCAGGCTGTCAATTGCACTCAGTTAATTATGAGTTCATGCAACCAGCTGTGGGGGTGAGAGGGTGGGGTGGAAGGTGATGCAAATGTGTATCAGGGCAGGAGAATTTTAGGATTAGGAAGTAGGAGGGAGTTTTGGGAAGGGCATCTTAGGTTCAAAGGAAGTTTTAGGTTTAGGGAGCAGGAGAGGAGTTTTATGGTTAGAGAGTGATCAGGCAATTTAAGCTTTGAGTTAGGGATTGAAGTTTTAAGGTAAGGGAGAAGGGATTGGGGTTAGGAACTAAGTAGGTGCTTTAAGATTAGAGTTAAGGATCTGGTAGGGCTATATAGTTTTGTAGGGTTGGGTATTGGGGGAGCTAGGTAGTTATGGAAGATCTAGCTAGATGGAGTTAAGTGTTGAGCAAATGGTAATGAGCAGGTATGTCATGAGCTACTAGTAGGTGAATGCTTGTAGTAGACCTCAATAAAACATCACGTTACCATTCCCACACTACTTTGCAGGGATGCTTATGCACACAGTGAATTTATTACTTTTTTCCTGCTTCATCTTCAGGTAACAGTAATAAATCTTATCTGGATTTGTTTACATTTATCATAGTTCTTAATGCAAAGGATTGTGAAATATTTTTAACCATCTTTCCTTTTTTTAATGAATGCCCTTTAATAATACTCTAGCTCTGTTTGCAAGGTAGTGGTTTGAGAATAAGGCTAGAAACATGACAGCAGTGCTTCTGATATTTGTAATTAAAGGATAAAAGAAAAGAATATTATCCCATCAAAATGTTACATTTTAAATGGATGCGACTTTCTAAAATGCTAAGATTTCTAAGAGGTTATGCTTTATTTCTACAGATCTTTTATTTACAAAATGTTGCATTTTGTTATTGTACATTTCAAGATATTGTAGATGGTATATAGTAATATAGTAATGCAATTCATTTTTTACTGAAAAAATTAGAAGTGATACTTTACAGAATCATAATGAAACACTTCAGACTACACAGATAAAAATTATATAAACAATTCTTACAAAAGCAGTGCGAAAACACAGTGTGAATATGTAGTGTGTGTGTGTGTGTGTGTGTGTATGTGTGTGTGTGTGTGTGTGTGCATGCATTCCTTTGTATTTTATACATCCTGTATACACATAATTGATAAAGCAATTAATAATGCACCAAAGTATGGCTTTCAAAAAGATCGTGGATGCATTTTCATAGTTTATTTACATCTTGAGCTGTATCCACTGCTGTGACTTTCAGTAATGCACCTTTCATCACACACTCCGTACTTGGCCTTAAGTAATTTAACAAACTGTTGCCTGTTTTTCAGCACTATGAGAATAATTCTGTAGTAATGTAGCTTTACCTTGCACAACCTGTTTAACTTAAAAAGAGTTGTCAGAAGCAAAACCATTCAGCTAAAAAGACATACATAGACAATCTATGCAGCGATTAATGTTATTCTGTATTACAGTAAAGTACTGTACCTGTTTCTCATAACATCCAGTAATACTTCTCTATACAATAAATAGAACATAATTATCTCTTTGCAAATAAACTATTTTTAAACCAGTTAGTATATGCAAATATATATAGGTAAGAATTATGGGTTTGTTATTGTTTTTAATATTAGCTTCTAACCATTCTCCTAATCTGCAGTCAAACATACTATGATGTTTTATAGAATGAACAAAAACATGCATAATTTAAAGTACTCTCTTCACCTGCAGTAAACTATGAGGATGTAACATCAATTAACATTTCTTGCCTTTAGCCATATATGTACCACCCAAAATGAAAAAAAAATTGCTGACCATAACAGTTAATCTCCACCCAGAATGTGCTTACACTATTGTGGTTTGCAAACCAGCATATAAAAGTTTTTCAGGGCTGATTGCTGAAAAGGACATAGCTACCACAGTTTCATAATTAACATGGCCATCGGACCTGTAACATTGGGATGGTTAAATAAGTAAGTTCATTGTGGTGTTTATTCAGACTACCACCTAGGAAGAGTGGGTACCATATATCACACAACTCCTTTTGTTAGACATTAGTATATTTAACTTTGTATACAGCATACACTTTACCTCCTTTTCTAGCTATGCAAGACACCTTAACTCTGCATTAAACATGTACCATGCTTTTAACATTTATTTATTTAACATTTATATACTGGGAAAGTCTGACTTGGAACAAAGCCAATTTTCAGTGGAGGCCTAGGGAGAAATGCTCCAGACGCATGTTTTTATAATGTGGGAGGAAACCAGAGCACTTGGAGGAAACCCACACGAATGCAGGGAGGACATACAGACATCAAAAGTACTTTGTTGAAGAGTCAAGAGACATTGTAATAACTGAAACTTTCAGTCTTTACTATTATGATCAGCTCTTGAACTGCCAATATTTCTGCCTTGTTTCTCCAATGGAATTCAAAATCTAGAATATATGATAGGTCTATTTACACTGGACAACTAATTTTCATTTTGGCACAGTGTTGCTGCAATCTAATCCTTCTTGGAAACTTGACTTTAGGATCCTCTCTCCCTACCCATTGGTTCTCACAGTTTTTACAGATTTCTTGTTTGTGACTGTAGCAGTTCTGATGCTTCAGCTTGCTCATCATCCTTGGGCTATACAGTGTTACAGGGTTGGGGGTTGGGATGGCTAAGAGTTCTCTTATACACCTTTCCATTTTTCTCACAAACAACATAGGATATTGGTTTGGTTGCTATACCTATTGTACAGCTCCAGGCTGTGAACTTTCCTATTACAGTTTTATTCTTGCTTAGTATCCAACTTGCAAATCTAGTAGTATCCTGCATTGTGGAGTTTTCTCCAGTATTTTCTTTATTTTGCATTGGTTTCAGCCATGCATTATATAGATAATGTCTATTTGGTTTTCATACCTCTGCCAATTAACAACTGAGCTAATACTGTAATACTGACATCAGCTGTGCTCTCAACAATGGCAGTGTGTGGCTGCCAGTCTCTTGTCCTAACTCCAATTTTTTGACTTCAGTTTAAAATTTGCTATTGTATATTTATGTAGAGTCAGATACGAGATGAATGGATTTTGGATGGACTAATTCATACTTTATTACATTACTTTGCTGCTGATTACATTTGATATGTTGATGGAGTCATTTAACATCATGAGGGTTCATGCAGCATGCAATGAAGACTGGCAGATGGAGCTGGGTATTTTGCAGTCCGTATAGTCTTTAGGCATGATGGGTCTGGGATGAAGTCTACTGCTGCGTGGGACAGCTAGAGTAAGCTGGGTTCCATTTGTTTTACAAAACTGAGAAATGGCAATTCTCATAGCTTTTGGTGCAGATTTTTCTCATGTAATTTTTCTTTCTCTATTTCAGCAGTTCAATCTACTTGCCCATTAGACTCCAGCTAATGTGTATTTGTGGACTAGATGTCGTATGTTTAAATACTCACACACAAATTTGAATTCCTGATTTTTGTATTGCAGATCATTATCATATATAACAAGGTCAGTGATCTCTTTTCTCAAAAATGTAGACTTTAATGCACTAATCACACTTGCAATTCTGTCTTGTTTTTCACTTATATCATCGCACTAAGTATAATAGTAAACTACACATATGAAATACACGACTTCTTTGAATTAGAACAGATCTGTGTTTTACTCAGATACAAGAATGGCTGGTTACTGGTGTCTCTTCTCTCGGTTTGTTGTCATGGTATGCTTTATGGCACAACTCCGAAGTACTCATTCATCTAATATATGTAGAAGGTCAGATGACAGAGCTGACAGGACTGTACTAGGTAAATCTCACTTAATCATAATCTAAGGTGGTGGATGATATGGTATTCAGAGTTGACAACCTTCCAAGTTCAAAGACTATAAAAGGCATTGAAGGAGTTTAGGTGTCACAGAAATTGCATTTCTAATGTGTACAAGTTTGTCTTTATATCCTGAATGGCACATATATGCAGGTGATAACATATGCTAAACAAATAAGAGCATCAGCTGCATTTTACTTATCTGCTGTGAATTCTGTAAATATTGTAAATTTTCTGATGACAGGTATGCCAGAACACAGCAGTCCAAATTCCAGATTTCAGCCTTGAGAAGGAGGTGGGATTAGTCTGATAAATCCAAGGAAGGATAGCAGTCTGGATTAATTTGATTAAGTATGAATAACTCAGGAATGAACTTGGTTTTGATAATTTTGATTCCTATCAAGGTAAATATCTGCTTTTTTAAACACCTTTATTGAATTATCACTTAAGACATTGGCAAAAATACATTTATATAAAAAAACACGTTAACATGCTAACAGTTACAAACATTATACATCACATAAATGCTTTTATACAATTATCATCAATCCAACATTACATAAATTGTTAAATTTCTGCTTTCCCTTAAACCTCACTCCTCTAAAACATTATTCTGCATGCATTCTTCCCGCAGTTTTCATTTTTTTCTATATAGTTTGCTCCTACCCTTTTCTAAAGATCCCATTTCCATTTCTCTTATCTCTGTTACAATATTCACTGCTTCAAGCTTCAAGTGCATTTAGGTTCATAGGTTCATAGGTAGGTACTAGGCTATCTGCCCGAAGGCATCTATAAGCCTAGCCGGAATGTGTTGGCTTTCGCCGCCCCCTTAGATTAATTCCCTGTGCCTCTGTCCAGCAGAGCCATTGAAGTGATCCCTGGGGTAAACTTTCTGTTTCTCATCCGCTCGTCAAGGTTTCTCTTGAAGAGGGTTAGCGAGGAGCTCTGCCTAATGTAGAGCATGGGAAGTCTCTGGGACAGGAATCTACCCCTCTAGCACGTCCTATTTATCGTTGTGGTGAGGTTTAGATCCCTGGAGCACGTGGCTCGAGGGGATATGGTTTTCTTTAGGTGGAGCATGTCCATCAATTCTGGGTTGGACATGGCCTTGTATGTCAGGCAGAGATCACCTCTGAGTAGGCGGTATGCAACTGAATACAGCTGGAGTTTCTTCAGTCAAGCTGCATAGGGCATAGGGCACCTGCTTGAGGCCAGTGATCCTCTTGGTGAGGTACTTCTGTGGTCTTTCCAGTTGTTACAGGTGTCTTGTAAGGTACATCCCAAATGGGGCATTGTACTCTATGATGGTTCTGATGAGTGATGTATAGAGAGGTCCAATGACCTCTTTCGATCTGGATGCAAACACTTTTGTGATTAGGTGGGTCACATAGAAGGATTTTCTAACCACTTTGGCAATATGATTATCAAAGGAGAGGTTACTATCTACTTGGATCCCCAGATCCCTTATTACGTCTTCCATATTTAGGGGGCTACCAACTATGTGGTAGTTTGTGGGTACTATGTTTTTTCCAAAGGGGATGACTATGCACTTTTTGGCATTTAGCTTGAGGCCATGGTTTTGACACCAGGTATCTGTCTCAGTGAGACCCTTTTGAAGGATGTCTGTGTCAGCCAGCGAGTCAATTATAGCCCCTAGTTTGCAGTCATCTGCGAACTTGGTCAGCCATAGTCCTCCTGTATTTGCCTGTACCTCTGAGAAGTATATGCCAAACAGGAGGGGTCCTAGGACTGAGCCCTGGGGAATGCCACTTGTAACCAGTTTAGAGTCAGACCTAGCTCCTGCAACTGTTACCATGTGGGTTCTGTCCATGAGCCAGTTGGCAACCCATCTCGTGACATAGGGGTTTATGTTCAGGCTGGTGAGCTTGTCTATAGTATCTGAGTGGGGAATGGTGTTGAAGGCCTTTGCGAAGTCTAGGTAAGCTGTGTGGACCACCTTTCCCTCATCTATAGCCTTGGTAACTGTCTCAAAGAAGTCCACCAGGTTTAGGAGGCATGATCTGCCCTTAACAAAGCCAAACTGGGTAGGGTCCAGTGCTTGGAGGTTCCCAATGTCTCTCTTAATGAGATCCATGATGATGCACTCCATAGCTTTGCAGACCAAGCTAGTCAGGCTTATAGGGTGATGGTTCCTGGGGTCTGTTGTGGCTCCACCTTTATAGAGAAGAAAAATCCTTACTGTACGCTACTCTGTGGGCATGTAACCTGTGGAGGCTGAGTTTAAACAGCGTGTTTAGGTGAGGGGTTAGTTCATCTTTAAGCTTGTGTAGGACGCAGCCTGGGACACCATCCGGTCCCATTGATGCTGTGTTTTTGGCTTTGGAGAGGGCTGTTTTTACCTGAGTGTCTGTGATTTCAGGGGCACTACATTCTTCTGGTATAGTTATCAAAGGAGAGGTTACTATCTACTTGGGTCCCCAGATTTTTGGGGGTGAGAGGGGGGTGAAGTTTGCACTGAACCTGTCTGCCAGGGTGTTGGCTATATCAGTCGGTTCAGTGTATTTTGTGCCATTCTGCACTAACTCCGAGCAGATCTGAGAATTGCCACTTAGATTCTTGACATAGCTAAAGAATGCCTTGTGGTTATCTTTGGAGTCCGTGGCAATTTTTCTTTCGAAGCTAGCCTTGGATGATTTTATGAGGGAACGTAGTTTCTTGCTGATATTGATCAGGTATGTCTTCCCTTCTTGGGATTTTACTCTTTTCTGTACTAGTTTCCTCCTTCTATTGTATAGCTTATTTGTGGCAGGGGTCCACCAGAGTGGTTTCCTTTTCTTGAAGGAGTGAGTTTTGGTTTTGTTTGGGATAGCACGATCCATGCATTCTTGTAGGTGCCCATAGAGTGCATTAGTAAAGTATTTTGCAGCTTGGACAGCATTATCCTTTAGCATGGGGGCTTTGAAACTTCCCACCTTGGTATTAAGTAATGTGAAGTTTGCTTTGGAAAAGTTTTTCACTGTGGTTTCTTTGACCAGGAGTGGTGGCAGAATGTGGATATCCAGAGTGATTAGTTTATGGTTAGATCTAACCAGCGAGGGGTTGACCTCCGGTGTGGAACACCAGTCGCCCATGTTGGTGATGACCAGGTCCAATATGTTGTCACCTCTGGTGGGGGTGTTGGCCAGTTGATCCAGGATTTGAGTTTATAAATTCTTGGAAATGTTGGGCAAGGGAGTTTGTACTTGAGTAGTTCTCCCAGTTAATATTTGGGTAATTGAAATCACCCAATATCAGGGTGTTTGGTAGGACCTTTCTGTTTCCCAGTGTTTCCAGTAATGTGGAGTGGGGGTCTTGGGACATGGTGGGTGATCTGTAGCAAGCTATAATTTGAATAGAAGTTTTGCCCATTGTTAGTTGCACGTGGATGATCTCTGAATCATCGTGCTGTGTCACTAACCTGGAGGTGTGGGTATCCTTAATGAATATGGATACTCCCCCACCTTTTGTATTTCGGTCCGGGTTTTGTGGCCAAAATGTATGGTATGAGTTGTTGCCTGGTAGTGCTGGGGTGCTTTCTGGAGCCTTAAACCAGGTTTCTGTTATTCTGTTACTGCACATATATGGATTTTCTCCATACTGAGGAGTGTCTCAAGTGCATGCATTTTGAGGTTTAGACTTCTGGCATTGAGTAGCATTACCCTCAGTTTTTTGTTACTTGTGCTATTTATGGTGGTGGGTTTGTCTTTTGAGCCTTGCCTAAAAAAGGCACTATGGAGGTGGCAAGACCCTTGGCCAGTATTCAAAAGCCTAAGGGTGACAGGTGCAAGCTGTCTCTAGCGAAGCAGCGTGGCTTGTCGAGCATGTCATCCCAGGCTGCCAGATACTGGATCCCCTTTGAATGAAACCAGAAGCTTAGCCAGTTGTTGAAATTGATAATTTGTTTCTCTATACCATGGTATCATTCCTGGTGAAGGCAGGATGCTACTCGGGGTCAGGTTCATACCGGCCTGGGCTACATGATCAGAGAGCTCCTCCATGTCTCTTTTCATGTAGTCCAGGGAGGTACAGCTCAGGTCATTCACACCAACATGGACAATGACAGAGTCATATTTGTACTTGTTCTGGAGTGACCTAAGTGCTTGTGTTATGTGGTGGATCCTGGTACCCGACAGGCAGCTACAAGTAACCTTCTCCTTGTTCAGCCTAGTGAGTGGGACATCAGTGTGCCTGACTATAGAGTCACCTATTACTAGTGTGTTGGGTATGTTATTTTGCCTTAAGGGCTGTGATTGCATGGCACACTGATTTTGTGAAGTATGTGTTTCATGGTTTGTGTTGGGGTGTGAAGGTTGCTTGGATGTCTGCTATGGAGGTCTCTGTTGCTTTTGCAGATTTTTATTTAGAGTCTCCGAGTATGTTTTCGTGTATTTATGTGTGTTTTTTGCCGGTGCTGGTTTCATAGATCTATATGAGACTGGTGATGTGATGCAAGTAATTCCCTTCTCCTCTTGACTGCCTGGTCCAGTCTTGGGTTGAGAGAGCTTAGCCTGCAGTTTGGCTGTTTAATTGCATCTCTCACATGTATTAGTGTTTGGTGGAAGGAGGAGAGGCTTGTCTGTGTACATGAGGCAATTGTAACATTGCCTCAAAATGCCCAGATTCACCAGTTGGACCAGAGAGTACACCTGAAACTGCCCTTTGGACATGCCTGGATAGGTACAGTGAACTGTTTTACTGATTGGCTGGTAAGGTCGAATAGAGAGCCTTGTCCTTCTCTACAGTATAGGGGGTCTAGTGCTAAGGTTTATTAGGGCTTGCTATGAGTTTTGAGCAAGTGCTGGGATGAAAAGTGAATGGTTTGAGTGCTTAAGTTGAAAGTTTGTCTACTTCCAAGGGAAAAATTGAAGAGTAGACTTTGTGGAGCCAGGAATACTTATACCCCAGCTAACCGGCACTTCCTGGCGCACAAAACCACGCAAATGCGAAACCACTCTTCCAGAGACAGATAGACTGCTCAAAGCTCCCTCTCTTACAATGAACAGAGAAACCTCCTTCAAACACAGAAACTTGTAACACAGCCCTGAATTCAGCAATAACCTGAAAACTGGACTGTACTAGCTTAGAAAGGTGGGAAAACAAGTATTTTTTTTTTTTTTTCAGAAAATAAAGCAGATACAATCAAAAAAACACTTTAAATGCACAGAAATGGTGATCACACTTGAATGTGTAGCCTACAGCAGTTAAACAGGTAATTTAAACATAAACAACTTTGTTAAAGTGCAGGCAGTAAAATATGTACAATATGTAGCTGAAACAAGCTTTTTAAATCACAGAAACTCTAGAAAATCTGCATTTTAGGCAGAACTGGCTAAAGGCAGCAAGAAAATGCAGAAAAATGATACTTATGATACTATTTGATTTCCAGTTTCTTGTAATCACTTTTTTGACAGCCACCAGAATTAAACTTAACAAGGCCTTACTATGTCTAGGCAATTCAGACTCTGTATCCCACTTGTATCCTTAGTTACATCCATTTGCTCACCTGATATTTCTGACAGAGTACTCTGTGGAGAATTTTTAAAGTCTGCCAACTCATTACACACTCAAGACATGTGTTCCCAGCTGCCTCCTTCTTCCCCATCATATGGCTAATATTTGCCATCTACCTGAGGAAAAAATATCTGGAGTCTGCTTGAGCTATAAAAATACCTATACAAATACTTCACAACAAAAATCCTAAATCTTCTAGACTTCGATGCTTATTTGGGAGACATATATATGTCCTCCCATTGTTTCCTTGTGACTTGCTTATCCAGTATTTCTTATTAATCTTTTCTAACCTCCTCTGATTGATTTCTGTAGATATTGTTCAATATTTTATATGCCCACCTATTTATTTTGCTTTTCAACAGCAGCTTCTGTCTAGATTCAACTAAAAACTCTACCAGAGTAGGCCATTCACTTGGGATTGCTCTTTCTCTTTTAATATGCCTATACTCTGATATCAGTCCCTGACAGGAAAGGCAGTCTCTAGCCTGCAGTACAAAAGACTTCTTGGCCTCTTCTATAATCTTTCCTCCCTCTAGTTATTTGCCTTGGTTCATTTGCCAGTTTTCTCCAGTAAATTCCAGCCCCCTCTTGCCTATTCTCTGTAATCATAATTGCAGTCATCCCTATTGGCAGAATCTCCTTTTTCCACTCTTACGTTGGCTTAGTTCTTAGAATAATTTTTATTACTTTATGAAAATAATATTCTCTATGGCTGTTGTTCTTCTCCTTTAGGATCTGCATTCAGAATACCATTCTCTCATTTCTTGATTATCCCCCGTTTCAGTATCTTCCCTTTCCATGCTGAATTGTAGCTTTCTGCGTATGTTATGTATATGAGCCTTAGCTGTGCAATTCTAAAATATCCATTCAAATCAGGTAATCCTAAACCACCTTGTTCTAGTGGAAAGGTCAACTTATCTTATTTGACTCCTGCCATTTTCCCCTCCCAAATAAAATTGTTAACTCTTTATTAATTACTGTCAACAACTTATCCTCTGGTTGATAAAAAAATATGCCTGACCTGTATTTAAATCCAAAGGGACTAACAACATTTTCATTGCTTGTATCTTATTATCCATATCCATAAACAAGAACGTCCATTTTGTCAGTTTTTAGATTATCCTTTGTTAAGCTTCCTCTCACATATCCTTAGTTGCCATAACAGAAACCTTTCACATCCATACTCTTAAATACTTCATTTTATCTTGTCCCTATTAGTATGGGTATTGCTGGCCCGTATGGGTATTGCTGAACCAATTCATATATGGGTACATTGTTTACTGATATAGCCTTTGTTTTGTCTGCATTCATTTTATATACTGAAAAAAAAATACATAAAAATGTCTTAGAATGTTCCACAACACTGAAATGTCCTTTTCTGGTTTAATCGGGTACAAAATAATATTGTCAGCAAATAAAGTCAACTTTTCTTGATTATCATACAAATTATATCCTTGAATTTCTGAGTCCCTTATTTTATTTGCCAATGGCTCCAAATATAATTCAAATAAATAAAAGGGGAAACAGGATACCCATGTCTGATTCCTCTGTCAGACCAGTTGTTTTACATTAAGAAGGTTTGCGGTCTGCACTGTTGTGACAGGACAGGTAGCTTATATCCTTCTAAATTGGGAATTGTTGATTGAAGGCTCAGTGTCTGTTATTCTAAAAGTGTATTAGTTCTGGTTTAAGCACTTGGGCTTCAGGCCAGTTATTTTACATTAATAAGGTTTGTGGTCTGTACTCTTGTGGGAGGAGAGGTTAGTTTCTGCCCTTCTGAGCTGGGAATTTCTGGTTAAAGGATTATTGTGCCTGCTTATTTGAACTGTTTCTTTCTGAAATTGGTGCACCTTGTTTGCTGTAGCATAGACTAGATCCAGGCATGCTGAATCTAGCTTTGTTTATATAACTTGAGCACTAATCCTGGCCATCTTTTTTGGAGAAGGTTCCCCTGCACTCTAGTAGCAGGAGTGTGCAGTTAGAACTTGTTTAATTGAAGACTTCTGGAACAGGGCTCAGTTTTGAGCTTTTTTACTGGTTAATTGGGTAATTTGTTTAAATCAGTTTGCTCATTTTCTATTGTTATATAAAAAATGCACTTTATTCATCTGCTTTTACTGTATTTGTGTTTCTTCCTACTTTATTGCATTTATTATGCTTCATTTATTACTGCTTGTTAGGAGCCTGATTAAATTGTAATTGTTATTCTAAGCCTTTGGTTGAAGCACTTGGGCTTCAGACCAGTTGTTTTACATTAAGAAGGTTTGTGGTCTGCACTGTTGTGGCAGGACAGGTAGCTTACATCCTTCTATGTTGAGAGTTGCTGATTGAAGGCTTAGTGTCTGTTATTCTAAGAGTGTATTAGTTCTGGTTTAAGCACTTGGGCTACGGGCCAGTTATTTTACATTAAGAAAGTGTGGTCTGCACTTTTGTGGGAGGAGATGGAAGATTCTGCCCTTCTGAGCTGGGAGTTTCTGGTTAATGGCTTGTTGTGCATGCTTATTTGAACTGTTTCTTTATGAAATTGGTATGCCTTGTTTGCTGTAGCACAGACTAAATTCAGACATGATGAATCTAACTTTGTTTGTATAACTTGAGCACTAATTCAGATCATTTTTTTTGGAGAGGGTTCCCCTGCACCCTAGTGGCAGGAGTGTGCAGTTTGAACTTGTCTGATCAAAGACTGCTGGAACAGGACTCAGTTTTTAGCTTTTTATTGGTTAATTTGTTTAAATCAGTTTGCTCATTTGCTACTGTTATATTAAGAAAAAATACACTTTATGCATCGCCGCTTAGCTAGTGTTAAATTATTCCTGACGCCATAAAGACTGCTCTTCAAATTTTCCCTTAGAACTAGCCTGTTTTTTTAGTTTTAACACTCAAATCTGTTTCTTTGAGCTCAGCACTTGTTCAGAACTCATTGTAAGCACTAAATAAGATACAAATTACTACAGCACTCAACTTTCCTCACTTGTCTAGAGGAAAGCAGTTTTTAGTACTTAAATAAGCACCTATCCAGGCATGTCTAAGGGTCAGCTCCCGGTGTTTTCTCCTGTCTACCTGATGAATATGGGCATCTTGGGGCAATGCAGCAATTGCCTCATGTACACAGACAACCCTCTCCTCCTACCACCCAACACTACAACCTGTGAGAGATGCACTTATATAGCCAAACTGGAAGCAAAGCTCTTTTCACCCAAGACTGGACCAGACAGTCAAGAGGAGAAGGCAAACACTTGCACCACACCACACTTATCACATAGTCCCTCAAAACCTACACCACCAAAACACACACATAGCAACACAAAACACACACCTACATTCGCGGCGGCTCTCAATAAAAATCTGCTCAAGCAACAGAGTCCTCCAAAGCAGAAACGCATGTAACCTCCACCCCCAACACAACCCAAATGACACATAGTCCACAAACTCAGTGTGACACTCAACCACAGCTCATAAGGCATAACAACGTACCCAACAGTGTAGTCATAGGTGACTCTATAGTCAGGCACACTGATGTTCCACTTACCAGGCTAAACAAGGAGAAAGTTACTGTCAGCTGCCTGTCGGGTGTCAGGATCCGCCACATAATGCACGCACTCAGGTCACTCCACAACAAGTACAAATATGACTCTATCATTGTCCATATTGGCATGAATGACCTGAGATGTACCTCCCTGGAATGCATGAAAAGAGACATAAAGGAGCTCTCCAATCTTGTAGCCCAGGCAGGTATGACCCTAGCCATGAGTAGCATCCTGCCATCACCCAGAATGATACCACAGTACAAGGACAAAATGACTGACTTCAACAATTGGCTAAGCTTCTGGTGTCATTCTAAAGGGATCCAGTATCTGTCTGCCTGGGATGACATGATTGACAGACCACGATGCTTTGCCAGAGATGGCCTGCACCTTTCTCCCTTGGGATTCCGGATACTGGCTAAGGCTCTTGCCACCCCTATAGTGCCTTTTTTAGGCAAGGTTCAAATGACAAATTCACCACCGTAACAGGTACAAGCAATATGCTACTCAATGCTAGAAGTCTAAACTTCAAAATCCATTCACTCGAGGCACTCCTTAAAATGGAGCACATCGACATCTATGCAGTGACAGAGACCTGGTTCAAGGCTCCAGAAAGCACCACTGCATTACCAGGCAATAATTCATACCACACCTTTCGGCCATCTAACCTGGACCAAAACACTAAAGGTGGACGTGTGCCCATATTCATTAAGGATATCCACACCTCCAGGCTAGTTGCTCAGCATAATGCATCCGAGATTATCCAAGTGAAACTAACCCTGGGCAAGACTGCAATCCAAATTGTAACTTGCTACAGATCCCCCACCATGCCCCAAGATTCACACTCCTCATTTCTTGATACACTGGAAAATATTAGGGTACAACCCAACACCCTAATAATGGGTGATTTCAACTACCCACCATTAACTGGGAAAACTACTCGTGTACCAACTCTTTTGCTCAACGGTTTCTGGAATTCATAAATTCCAACACCTTGGATCAACTTATCCACACCCCCACCAGGGGCAGAAATATCCTACACCTGGTTATTACCAACATGGGTGGCCGGTGTTCCACACCAGAGGTCATTTCCTTGTTGGTCAGATCTGACCACAAGCTAATCAGCCTAGACATCCAGATCCCGCCCCCAACCCCCATTAGGGAAACCACTGTAAAAAATTTCTCCAAAGCCAACTTCACACTTCTTCAGAAGTCAGCGGCGCAGTGGTGCAGCGGCTACTGCTATTGCCTCACAGCAAGAGGTTCTCTGGTTCTCTGGGGTGCCTTCTGTGTGGAGTTTGCATGTTCTCCCTGCATTTATGTGGGTTTTCTCCGGGTACTACAGTTTCCTCCCACATTCTAAAGACATGCTTCTAGAGCATTCCTCCCCGGGCCTCCGCTGAAAACAGGATCTGTGGAACCTAGTCGGACTTTCCCGGTCAACAAATGTAAAAAAAAAAAAAGAAAATGTGGCAAAATTCATGACACTCATGCAGACAGACAATAGAGGTATGACTGCTGAATCCTACACAAATGCACTTTATAAGCACTTACACAAGTGCATGGATTGTGCTATCCCTAACAGAACCAAGATGCTATCCTCCAAACAAAGGAAGCCAATCTGGTGGTCCCCTGCCATAAATAAACTCTACAACAGAAGAAAGAAACTGTTGCAGAAAAGAGTAAAATCCCATGACTGGAAGAACTCCCTGGTCAGGCTCAGTAAGAAGCTGAGATCCCTCATAAAATCCTCCAAAGCTAGTTATGAAAACAAAATTGCCACTGATTCTAAAGACAACCACAAAGGATTCTAGCTATGTCAAGTATCTCAATGACAATACTCAGATCTGCTCTGAGTTACAGCACAATGGCACTAAATATACAGAACCAACTGATATTGCCAGCATCCTGGCAGATACGTTGAGTGCTAACTTTACCCCCCTCACCCCCTAAAGGGCCTATCTCTATACTGGATGAATGCAAAATTTCTGTAATCACAGCTGCACAGTTAAAAAACGCACTCTCCAAAGCCAAGAACACAGCATCCATGGGACCTGACAACATCCCAGGCTGCGTTCTACACGAACTACAAAATGAACTGTCACCCCACCTAAGCCCCATGTTCAATCATAGCCTCACCTCAGGCTTTGTGCCCACTGAATGGCGCACAGTGACAGTTATTCCACTCCACAAAGGGGGAGCCACCATGGACCCCGGGAACTACAGCCCCATTAGCCTAATGAGCCTGGTCTGGAAGGCCATGGAACATATCATCATGGAACTTATAAACAAAGACATTGCTAATCTCCAAAGTCTGGACCCCACCCAGTTCTGGTTTGTAAAAGGCAGATCATCTCTCCTAAACCTGATTGACTTCTTTGAAGCAGTCACCAAAGCCATAGACGAGGGTAAGGTGGTTCACACAGCCTATGTAGATCTCACCAAGTCTTTTGACACCATCCCCCACTCTGGAATTATAGATAAACTCACTAAACTAGGTATAAATCCCTATGTCACAAGATGTGTTGCCAACTGGCTCACTGACAGAACCCAAACTGTGAAAGTAGCAGACTTCAAATCCGACTTCAGACCAGTGACAAGTGGAGTAACACAGGGTTCAGTCCTGGGTCCTCTCCTGTTTGGTATCTACTTTTCTGAAGTACAGGCTAACACAAAAGCTCTTTGGCTAAAGAAGTTTGTAGATGACTGCAAACTAGGAACCATAATTGAAACTCCTAACGATGTGGACATCCTACAAAAGGGCCTTACTGAGATAGATGCTTGGTTTCAAAGCCATGGCCTCAAGCTCAATGCCAAAAAGTGCACTGTCATCCTCTTTGGTAAAAACTCTGTACCCATGCACTACCACATAGGTGGTAGTCTACTTAACACTGAAAGTGTGATAGGAGACCTTGGGACACAGGTGGACAGTAGTCTCTCCTTTGATGATCACATCACTACAGTATTCAGGAAATCCTTCTACATGGCATACCTCATCACAAAAGGTTTTTCATCCAGGAAAAAGAGGTCATTGTTCCCCTCTACTCATCACTCATTAGACCCATTATAGACTACATTGCCCCTTTTGGTATGTACCTCACAAGACATCTACAACAACTAGAAAGGCCGCAGAAATACCTCACAGAGAGGATTACTGGCCTCAAACAGATGCCCTACACAGTCCGTCTCAAAAAACTCCAGCTTTACTCCATTGCATATCGCCTACTCAGAGGGAGCTCTGCCTAACATGCAAAGCTATGTCAAACCCAGAGCTGTTGGACATGCTCCACTTAAAGAAATTCAAATCCCTCCGAGCTATACACTCTAGGGACCTAAACCTTGTCACCACAATAAACAGAACATGCTGGAAGGATAGATTTTAGTCACATAGAATTCCCATATTCTGGAACAAATTACCTATCTATATCAAACAAAGCTCCTCATTAGGACTCTTCAAGAAAAATCTTGATGATTGGATGGGAAATTCACCTCTGTGGCTCTGCTCGACAGGGGCACAGGAAAATAATTTTCTTGGGTGGCAAAAGCCAGGGTACCTTTTTGGCTAGGCTTGTATAGACCATAGGGCTGATAGCCTAGTACCTACCTATGAACCTATGAACCTGTGACACAACTTAAATAAACCAGAAGACCAATAAAACAGATAAAAAATATATATCTGCAGGCAAGGAAATACGAGTCAAGATGGATAATTAATAAGGAAAATCACTTTTAATACTATATAAAATAAAAAAATCAAATGAAATTTAAATCCATAAGTTCACAGTTCACAATACATCAAGTGCTTTCATCTCTGTAATCAAAAAATTGCTTGATGAATTATGAACTGTGAACTTGTGGATTTAATTTTGATTTGATTTTTTATTTTATATAGTATTAAAAGTGATTTTACTTATTAATTATCTATGACACAACTTAGAGAGGAACCCTCACACTTTAATTTTTGTCTCTGATCCCTCATATATCCTCCCAATAAACTATATTATTATATCGATAATGCAAATACTTCTATTGCCCCACTCATAAAATCCTAGCTTACTTGTCAAATGCTTTCTCTGTATCAAGACCTAACAACAACAGCGGTATTTACTTTCATTCTGTTTCCCTATGGATCATCACTGTTGTATTAATATTGTCAAATGTTTGCCTTCCCTCCACAAAACTGCACTGACCCATATCTATCAATTTTGGCAACACCTTTACCATTCTTTTAACTATTATAGAGATAAACACTTTATAATCATGGTTTCCTAATTTAAATGTGCTTATATGAATCTGGGTCTGATACTGTTGAACAAAACCTTCCAGATCTTTATAACTTTCCTCCCTTTTAGCTTCCAAACTTCCTCAGGAATACCAGATATTCCTGGAGACTTTCCTGCAGATTGATTGTATGTCACTGTTTTTATCTAATCTCTTATAACTGTTAATTGTTGAGACTCATCTGCCGTTAACCTTGGCATACTTAAGTCTTCCATAAATATTTCCATTGTACTTTTTTCTTGAGCTCCACATTCCTTTACATTATATTAATTTTCATAAAAGTTCCAAATACCTCTACAGGATTTCTGGTTATTTTTATTGTTATAGGCTTCCTAAGTTTATAGGCTACCTAAGTTTGGCAATGATTCTTTATACTTTCGGTTTCTTAAGTCATTGTACTTAAAGTTTTTGTGCTCTGGAGTTATCAAAAAACAATTGCTTAACAGCAATATTTCTAAACTCATGCATATTATCCAGATACTGCTTTCTTTTCTGCAGTTGCTCCTCTTTTTGTTCTGTGAAATTCCCCTTATTCTGCAGTACTTTAAGCTTTGTCAGCCACCCTGAACAATTCTTACTTCTTAACCATATCTCTTTTTTTCTTTTATTTCTACCCTATCTTTCAACTCTACTTTCATTTTATCCCACTTGCTACCTATAATTTCTGCAGACATTTAAATCATCCCTAATAGTTCTCGAATGATTTCCACTACCCATTCCTTAAATTCCTTTCTTTTTTAACAGGTAGGTGGTGAAGCACCAGTATCTCATTTTTACTTCATTACCCTGCATTTTTATCTTAGTTATTACTGGCACATGATGTGAAATAGTTTTTTTATGTGTGTTGAAGCTTTCAATTAAATGAACATGTTCCTGTGAAATATAATTTCTGTCTAGTCTAGCCCAATTATTGTACCTTGGGGAATAATATGTAAATTTTCTTTAGTTCCTACTACGGAATCCACATCTTCTATACCAAATATTTTCATAAACATCTTAAGAAATCTGTTGTCTTATGTTATATTTTCCCTTCTAGGTCTCCCAGATACATACTCAGTGTTGCAAATCAAGTTCCACTCCCCACCTATAAGTAATATTCTCTGCTGAAAGATGATTGCTTCTTCAAAAAAATCTTAAGCGCCATAATAGCAAATTTAGGGGAATATAAACACATGCCAATGTAATCCTCCTCCATTGCCAGTAGCTTCTTACTATCACAAATGTACCATTACTATATTTTCCCCTCTTCTATTGCATTTGAGCTACTCTAGCAATTAATATAAGTACCCACTTTCCCTTTGCCCTGATACTTTGCTGAATATCCATTCTGAAATCATTTATTTATCAAATTCACAAGCTCATTTATTTCCCAAATGTGACTCTTGTATCATTATTTATTTATTTTTTTATTGATTGACATTTGATTACCGGGAAAGTCCGAATGGGTAGAAGCCCATTTTCAGTGGAGGCCCGTGGAGAAAAGCTTCAAATTATTACAAAACATTTTAAGAACAATAATTTTACGATCTTCTAAAATTAAACAAAAACATATGAAGTTTAAATAATTATAACAAATTAGACATACTATAAAAACACTGGTTAAGAATCGCTACAAGATATATGACAATCATTTAATATTTAGAGAAATTTTAGACAGTTTGTAGAGAAATTAAAGGTATGTTAGTCTAACACAAAGAGAAATTGCAATATTAACTGAGTGAAAAACAGGCTTATGGTATATTTCCCACTCTCAGGTCAATTTATAACTGAGAGCAAGCAGGTTATAGCCAGAACAAAGCAATTAACAAAGAGATGCAAGTAAATCAGATTGTCTGTCATTTCCTGAGACTAAATAACTGGTATATGCAGTATAGTCTACTGGTCAAACTAAAAGGGATAGTGGCCAACTTATTAAGAGGTCCTTAGAGTGCATGGACTATTTCACAGAGACATTTAATCACAGAGCAGACATGTATGTAACAGATTAAAGTTAATACACAGCAAGCTTCTTCATGATGTTCTTGTTCTTCTTTTGGCTTCTAACTGGGGTTAGGGGTTGCCACAGCGGAACTCTGGTCCACTAATGATTGGCAGTAGATTTTTACGGTGCCGAGGTGCCAGCTCGATGCCCAACCTTCAATGAAGGCATGCCCATTCTACACATGTCTTTCGAACACCATTCTTCCGTGGGGAGGACATGCAGACTCCACACAGAAGGCGCTCAAGCCGAGAATCCAATGGGAGAACCTCTTGCTGCTTCTTCATGATAAATATTTTTATATTAAGCATTGAAAAATTCTCAGTAAACATGTAGATGTAAGGCCTTGTGGCAGATCTCCTGCAATATCATGGTCAGATGTAGTGACTGCAGGCTATTAAACAATGACAAAATTCTCAGTAAGGTTGTAGATGTAGGACCTTGTGGCAGAGCTTCATTACTGTTTGCACTCTGCATTTTATTGTATAATTCAGTATTCTTACCCTTTTGTCTATACCTATGAGGCCATTCACATTCCAAAATAATGTTTAGTGTAGCCATTATGACAAGAAGTTATTATTCCCACCTATTATATATGTCAGCCTTTTTAAATGGTTATTTCCAACTTGTGTGTTAGATGCACCAACTAATGTTTGGCAGGTTGATCTCTTATACACTTGTTTCTCATCATCTCAATTTGAACCTATGTCTATTTTACAAGACCATTTGTTTTAATGGGTTTACCTTTACAACACCGAATCACACTGGTGTGATTGCTCATCTGAGTGAATCATAGCCACAAAGGTCATAACAGTGACAATTTTACATGTTCGAAAATCAGCAAATCAAAAAGTAGATTCTCTGATTTTCGAACATAAATATCGAAAAAAAATGTAATGAAGTGTAAATCAGGGGGGCAAGTACCCCTGCACCTCCCCACACCCCCCTACTTTAATATTCTAACTCCGAGATTGCTCTACAGTAGGGAAAGAGACCATTTTCCGATCCCCACTATAGTGCAATCTGACCCAAAATGCTGAATGTGCAATGAACGAATGTCACTGTGCATTCGCTCATTGCACATTCAAACCTTTACCCGTTTGGCATTTGCAAACTTTGCAAATGGCCTTTCAGACAATTGCTGTTCACTCTTGTGCAATACGCACACATGAAGGTAAACCATTTTAATGAAAGCTTTCAAAAAAGAAAAGGACTCCCCAAACACATTAACTTAATACTAACACACAAAACTATGTACATCTTCAAATAATGAAGTTTAACCCTCCTGATATGGACAATTATCCCAAATTGATAGCTGCCCACATGGATATAACTTAGCCTAACATTAAGCTTATCCATGCTAAGACATATGTTACAGTCTGTCCTACACACTGTATTTTTTGTCTGTTCTTGTCTTATCTTTATTCCCCTCTAAGATATGAAAACAGCTTCTATGCTTTCAGAAAACATTAACCTTTAGCCCCATATAAATGTTCTAGCTTTTATTGCTTCCCCCTGTAGTCAGCATGTCTCCATTGAAACACAAACACTGAATGTACTGCTCTGCATACCTGTCAGCTTGCACTGGACATTTATTTGTCAAAGAAAAACTTATCATTGCATTCAGTGTCATCTTATTTACTTGCTTATACAAAAAAAACTTATTGGATTAAGCCAAAGGCCTTTATCCATTCACCTATGCAAATGTAAGAGAGAATATATCACCACTACATATATTATAATATGTGCGCTTTTACACCCCAATCCCCCACATCAGCAACTCAAGCTTGCAGCATATTAACTTAAACATGCTTTTGTCAAGTCTTACTTCTTTTTTCACATTATGATACTTACATTTCTTAACACTAAAAAAGAAGAAAAAAGGCACTTGTTTACTTTGGTATCTTTATCACATACAACAATAACTGAAAATGCTTTGCCATGTAACAAGCAATTTATATCATGAAATGTCCCATACAAATATTAAGATTAAAAATTATTTTAGTTACAGTTATTCTTTTTTCCCCTTCTTCCCTTCAGCACCTTTTATATATTTATGACATAAAGTAGGGCATATGTGTTTCAATTCCAACAAGTTTACCAAAGTCAACAAAAGCCATACTTCACAAATGTGATTGATGCTTTATAGCCTGACATTTCTTCACTAATTTAAGTGTTGCTGGTCTTCTTGCCATTCATCTCCATCTCCCAAACCCAGTCTCTTGTTGAAGTCCAAGGTACTCTAGATTCTTCCCGTCAGCTCCTGAGCTTTTTTCTGTCTCTCAAGCATTTTCCTTTGGAACACTGGAAAAGATTTCATGTGTAAAGCCTCTTAATAAGCTTTATTATCAGAAGATTGAAAAACAGAGTCCCCTTCTATTTGATGGCTCACTTTTTGTTGGGCAAACTGTTTTAATTCCTCCTTAGCCTGTTCTGCATTAAAACATGACTTTGATTCTCCAGGAAAAATATTCTGAAACCAGCTGGATACAGCAGCTTGAATCTCAGACTTGCTTCTTGACATTCCCTGAATGCTGGGATACTCTTGCTTCTCTTCTGCCTGATGCACAGTAAATACTCATTTTCCACAAACATTCTACTGTCTCTGACCTTTAACACTTTGCCTTTTTGCCACAGTTTTGTCAGGATCAATTCTTTCTGCTGGTAGGATTACCTCTTTACTAATGCAGGTCTTGGCTGTTTTCTTACAGCCAGGTTTGAAGCATACACAAGATGTGCCATTTAAATTAAAAATTCTAATGTAGAATACCAGTCCAGCTTATTTGTGCTTTCATAAAATCAATACAGCCTGATCCTTCAGTTTCTCTGGTACAGTAGAAAATCTCAGGTTTTCCCTGCATGCTCTGGTCTCTAACTCTACGTTTTTTTGAAACAGATCTTCTTGAACAGTCTCCTACTCAGCCAGCCTTTACTTCATTTTGACCTCTGATTTTTGCAGTGTTACGAGTTCATCTGAATAGTTGTTTAAAGCTTCTTAGATTTTTCTAGCATTTACTTATTTAAGCTTATATACTCCCTCAATGTTTCATTTGTTTTAATCAGCTCTGAGCGCATTTGATTTATCTTTTGCTGTAGATTTCTGGAAATCATGTTTTGCTCCAAAGCTGGAGCTTGAACTGCTTTTTGCTGAACAGCTGTAGGATTATTCCCAATCAATGTTTTATCTTCATCTTTTCTAATTGATTTTCTTTCAGGCTGTCTTAAGTTTCTTCTTTGGTAGCATCCAGACAGTATATGTATATCCAGCAATTGAATTTACTAAAACTTGCAGAGTTTCTGGCCCTTTTCTCTCAGTTTATTTTTTCATACTAGGTAAGATGATATCAAGCTGTTGATCAGTGTGCAGCCATCCTGGAAGTTAACTTAAGTACATACTTTAGGCAAGTTTACAGGGTCATTATGTCTGCAACTCTATGTTATACTAATAATACTGTTATTAGAGGAAATCACTTTATTTTTGCCTTCAGTTATGAATATTTATTTTGATTAATTTTGATTATTTTTGATTTTCTCACTATATGGGGAGCATCTGCTTTTGTAAAATAAACTTTGTTGGACCCTGAACAGAGAATCTCATTATTTTACTGGTAGAGGCAGTAATAAGTCTGAAGTTGCAGACCTCAGGGGTGATAAATATTGAGCACCCCCTGAGGTCAGTATGTTAAGAATCTCGGGGATACATTATGTCTAATCCTATTCAAAAGTAGGGCGTGGGGTGTAATATGTATTGTCTCATGGAAAAAAAAATACTTTGTTAATTTACTGAAGGTCAGTGAGCTAGGTCATCAAGTTTTTGTTTCCATTGTGTAGGAGCCTGATGATGTAGTGATCAGTGAAATGCCATAAATCCCATTAATGCATATGTAATAGTACCTTGTTTTGCAGAGCACCTTCCTTCAACAAAAGCTGAAATGCCAGAACCATGAACTATATTAACCTGCATTTTGCTAAAAGTACATAAGAATCATCTGACAACTGGCAGGACTTTGTACTGGGAAAGTGAAACTCACCTAAGGAATTCAAAGTGTGTATCTTAAAATAGTGAAGTGCCTGTAAATCAAAACTGGTCTGCCATTCCCTTCCACACATACTTACACAAAATGAAAGTATATAATTTCTGGTTGTCAGCTACATTTGTGAAGGAAGATATGCAGACTCCATTTAAGTAAGTGAACTAATGTAAAGAAACTTCTTCAGTGAGACCATTGTTTGGCACTACTGCTCCAGAAATTGCTTTTATCATTTTTTCTGCAAACATTCCTTGTTTGAGTACATCTCCTCACTCAACTGATGCACATCCAGAGGTGCAACTCAGCTATTTAACATCAAAGGTAGCAAATAATTTTTATTATATTAATCACTGCCGTAGCAGCCTTACCTATATGGGTTATGTCCAGCCAAGGATATAACAGCCAGCTAGCTTTCAAAGCTTAAGGACACCCTACATGCACACAAACCATTAGTCAGCTCAAGCTAAGAGTCTAGAGATTTGCATAGATATTGCAGAAGGGGTAGAGACAATTAAGCACTTCATTTCTACCATTCCATTTTCCATGTCTACATCATGAGGATGACATTAGAAGGGCTTGACAATGTTCCACAGTCTGGAATCAAGGAGAATCTTCATGAAACCCTGTCCTTGGTCTTGTTTACAAGATGGCAAGGATTTACATGGATTGTGTGACCCTGCTGATGATTTGGCTAGGGTTGCAGAATTGGAGATCTGCCTGAACCTGATGATATGATATAGCTGAGATTGTCCTCCCTTAAAGAGGAAATGAAGAACTAGATCCTAGATTCTCACAATTTTTCCATCTAAAGAGCTATGCTATTTACCTGTTTATCTAGGACCTGATCAGTGGCTTTTAAAAAACAGGCAAGCCCTCATCTCTGTGGATAGCCTCTGTGATTTGTCTTCTGTCACTTCCACCCCTTCCTCTACTGCATCTAGCCAACACCAAAAGAGGAAGAGACCACCTTGTTATCCAAGGAATGTCTTATCCCTTCAGTTCCAGTGAAGTCTCCCTAAATGGTGGTTCTCCCAGTGGCCCTACACAGTCTTGACTATTATTATGACACTGTCAGTGTGAGGGGGGGTCCTGTTCTCAAGGTTTACTCAGCTTGAAGGACCATCACAAAGGACCAGCTGGTTCTAAATGTATTACCATCATAAGTAATCTAGAGCTCTTATGCCCCCTCACCCCCAAATGGCTTTAATGGTGAATCAGCCTAATTCAGTAATGTTTCAGTCTTGGGATAGGTGTAGAATCAATTATAGAAGAAGTTGTAGGGAGTGTTCTCATGTTGGAGGAGAGATGTGTGTTGTACTTTCAGTTCTCCCTTGTCCTCAGTTGTATGGATAGTTTCTCTTCCATTCTGGACATCAAAACCTGCAAGTAGCACATCTGGAGCATTTGATCCGTGATTGTCACTCTGAAGAGTATTATATCTTGCTCATACTGGGGCCTACTTGGTATCACTAATATTACTTATGTATTTTGGGATGTTATTATTTGAGTACCACAAAGGAGACTCCTCTTTTGTGAAGACATCACATCATGTACTATGTGTTGCCTTTTAGACTTTCTTTAATGTATACAGTGTTCAGCAAGATGCTGGCCCTGGTGGCTGAAGCTTTGTTGGATAGAGAACTTATGTTGTTTCTGTACCTGTACAGTAGTTCCTAATATCTTCATGTATAGAGTCCCTGGAGGTGGTCCTCCTTTGAGTACACCTGCGGATGCAGTTCCCCGTTGTCACCATAAATTGGAAGAGCCAATTTCTAATCCCACCTCAAATTAAGTACTTTCTCAGGATGGAGATGGATATTCTCTATTGTTGGCCATTCCTGCCACTGAAGAGGCCATATGAAGGCTTGCAAATGACCACCCAGATGTGGCTAGAGAGCAAGATATAGCCATAGACTCTGTTATGCCTCCTAGGCTTGATGGCTACTGCACCCTTTATGTTTCCATTTGCATGCCTGGGGACACAGATGTTACAATGGATTGTGAAGTGTCAATGGTTTTAGAGCCAATGTGTACTCCAGAACCTTCTGTCAGTGTTAGGCTCATGTTGCTGGGTCCTTGAATAGTGGCAATTCCTACACAACTTTGTTGGTCTTTTGTTTCTGTAGCCATACCTGTCACAAATCATATCAATGACATTTTTGTCTTGTAACCTGGGAAGCTTACCTAGATTCTCATTTAACTGAAGGAGTGTGATCTTCTCCAGTAAAGGGACTGCTCTGCCAGTTAGAGCTGAATGAAATAAGCCAGCCTCATTGTAGAGGGATAAAGCCCTGACTACAACCCAGGTGACTCACGTTTGACTTACAGCTCAGCTGACTAACAGGCTGGAAGGGGAGGCTGGATGCTGCCCATCCAAGGACAGAGTGTGTGGCACTTGACCCACTGTACCCGCCACAGCAGTATAGTGTGGTGGAGGTCACACACACAGTACCAAAGGCTGAAGTCAACTGGGAATGGCATGCACTGTGACTGCCCACACTGGGTCAGCTGGGAATGGCATGCACTGTGACTGCCCAAATTGAGTCAGCTGGGAATAGCATGCACTGTGACTGCCCACACTGGGTCAGCTGGGAATGGCATGCACTGTGACAGCCCTCACTGGGTCACCTGGGAATGGCATGCATTGTGACTGCTCACACTGGGTCAGCTGGTAATGGCTTGCACTGTGACTGCCCACACTGGGTCAGGTGGGAATGGCATGCACTGTGACTGCCCATGCAGGGTCAGCTGGAAATGGCATGCACTGTGACTGCCCATGCTGGGTCAGCTGGGAATGGCATGCACTGTGAGTGCCCACACTGGGTCAGTTGGGAATGACATGCACTGTGAGTACCCACTTTAGGTCAGCTGGGAATGGCATGCACTGTGAGTGCCCATGCTGGGTCAGCTGGGAATGGCATGTGCTGTGACTGCCCATGCTGGGTCAGCTGGGAGTGACATGCACTGTGACTGCCCACACTGGGTCAGCTGGGAATGGCATGCACTGTGACTGCCCATGCTGGGTCAGCTGGAAATGGCATGCACTGTGACTGCCCACGATGGTTCAGCTGGGAATGGCATGCACTGTGACTGCCCACAGTGGGTCAGCTGGGAATGGCATGCACTGTGACTGCCCACACTGGGTCAGCTAGTAATGGCATGCACTGTGACTGCCCACAGTGGATCAGCTGGGAATGGCATGCACTGTATCTTCCCAAACTGGGTCAGGTGGGAATGGAATGCACTGTGAGTGTCCAAACTGGGTCAGCTGGGAATGGCATGCACTGTGAGTGCCCACATTGGATCATCTGGGAATGGCATGCACTGTGATTGCCCATGCTGGGTCAGCTAGAAATGGCATGCACTGTGACTGCCCACAGTGAGTCAGCTGGGAATGGCATGCACTGTGACTGCCCATGCTGGGACAGCTGGGAATAGCATGCGCTGTAACTACCCATGCTGGGGCAGGTGGGAATGGCATGCACTGTGACTGCCCATGCTGGGTCAGCTGGGAATGGCATGCACTGTGACTGCCCACACTGGGTCAGCTGGGAATGCATGCACTGTGACTGCCTACACTGGGTCAGCTGGGAATGGCATGCACCGTGACTGCCCACACTGGGTCAGCTGGCAATGGCATGCACTGTGAGTGCCCACACTGGGTCAGCTGGGAATGTCTTGCACTGTGAGTGCCCACACTGTGTCAGCTGAGAATGGCATGCATGCACTGTGACTGCCCACACTGGGTCAGCTGGGAATGTCATGCACTGTGACTGCCCACACTTGGCCAGCTGGCAATGGCATGCACTGTGACTGCCCACACTGGGTCAGCTGGGAATGTCTTGCACTGTGAGTGCCCACACTGTGTCAGCTGGGAATGGCATGCATGCACTGTAACTGCCCACACTGGGTTAGCTGGGAATGGCATGCATTATGACTGCCCACACTTGGCCAGCTGGCAAAGAGATGCACTGTGACTGCCCGCACTAGGTCAGCTGTGAATGGCATGCGCTGCGACTGCCCACACTGGGTCAGCTGGGAATGGCATGTGCTGTGACTGCCCACACTGGGTCAGCTGGGAATAGCATGCACTGTGACTGCCCACACTGGGTCAGCTGGGAATGGCATGTGCTGTGACTGCCCACACTGGGTCAGCTGGGAATGGCATGCACTGTGACTGCCCACACTGGTAGAGCAGCTTGTCAGACTCTCATGTGAGGACATGGAGGATCATAGGCAGCCCTTGCAATGACATGTGTAGGCATGTCACCACCAGAAGTAGGGGCTATGGCTAAAACTACAAAATATTCTCTTGACTGGGATGCCAATGAGAGCACAAAGAACCTTCAGTGTCTGTTCTGATGATATTCCCACACCCAAAACTCCCCTTGCAGATCTGAAAGTGTGATGACTCCCACTACCAGGGGATCAATGTCAGTGTGACTGGGGAGGCTCAGTGACTGGAGAGCAGAAGAGGCAAAAATATAGAGGAAACCTAGAGCTAAAAGCAGTGCTTCTAACCCCATGAGACTTATAGAAGTAGCTCCTTCTGTTAACTTTTCTTTATCCATTCAGGCAATCAGTCCATCTGTAGTATTTAAACAGCCAAAGAGCAAAAGGTCATATCCTTCTACAAAGATGCAGTACTCTTCTAACAGTTTAATATAATCAGAGACATCCTTTTCTCAGAAGTTTGCATCCTTGGGGAGGGGTGTAAGCTGGCAGACACTCTAATCTATGTCATCATTGTCTCGCTTGCAGCTCAGAATACAGAGGCTGTGCCTGTTTTAGTTTTTCTGGAAGTTGAGAACACTGGAGACCGACTTGTTTGCCACCTAGAAGAATGCAGCCTTCCACTCTTTTACTTAGTCAGCAGGCAAGGGAGAAGTACTTTTGAATACATTCTCTTTTCTATGACAGGAAGTTCCTTTATACTTTCCTACTATTCCTTGCAATTCCACATCTTATAGGTCTTTACCCCTTGGTGGCTGACAGGAGTGTCATTTCAGGTGCTAAGGTCAATAACAATACAGAATCCCCTCCACTGGTCCTTGCCATATGGCTGGGCTGACAACTGGTACATCTTGAGGATTTGCTCCTGATGTAGGCTTGCCATTCTAATTGTCTTTCTGACAGGAATCTGTTAGGTGAATAATATTGCAAGGAATACTTTTACAGAGTAGGTAGGTATGTGTTGTCTAGTGGAAAAAAATTCTCAGTTTGGATGAGGTAGAACTTGGTACCATCCAAGGTGGTTCGTCTGCTAATGTTCTGATGGAGGGCAGGGACTGTTTTGACCCTGGCCTCATTTATACCCAGGCAAGGCACACATTCCAGCTATTTATGCCAATCATGACTTTGTGGAGGCTAGACTGTGACATGCCATGGCCTGAACTGGTCAAGCAATTCTATGAAAGAGAGCTCCCCATCCTTTGCTGAGGAACTTACTCCTTTCATGGGACTTGAACTTCTTGCATGGAAGACTTGCCTATACTCCATTTGTGTCTGATGGTTCTGCACACATGGAATTCAGTTTTTGAAAATAATGTTCCTGTTCATCATGATCTCCAACTAATGCATTTCTGTGCTTCAAATCCTTATGCGCAGGGGAACCACTTTTGCTCTTTCTCAGGGGTAAGTAGTCATTTTGGATTAAACTTTTGTTTCCTGCTAGGGTTTTTTCAGAGACTTCCCAATTTATCCATTCACCTGTTGGCATTCTTAGCAGGGGTAGAAACCATGGGAGAATCAACCCTTTACTTCCTGCATGTGCACAAATAGCTCAGCTACCACCTGACGAGGATGCATGAGTTAAGGAAGATGCACCACTTGCCCTGAGGACAGAAGGGCTGTGTTTGCCAAGCAGACACATTCTAAATTAATTGCCAGCTGCACTGATTTTATCACCAGCTGTTCAACTGATTGCTGGCAACCAAAACCCAATATACCAGAGAACAGGCTGCCTCCAGTTTGTTCTGTAAAAATATTTGTACTGCAGACATTTGTAATATAGCTTTTTGTTCTCAGTACACACATTTATTAAACATTGTCTTGAAAAGTATTCAGAGAATCAGGATACTTTGAGAAGTGAATTTTACAGGAATCTGTGATTTTACTTCTGGCCTAGGGTTTTCCTCCAGTGTCCTGCACCCTAGTTGTACTGCTTGTGAATCTGCTGAACCATTTCCTATCAAGAAGTATCCTCAACATTAGATATATAACAAATGCATTAATGTTTACTTATAGCTAGTTTTACAAATACATTTAACCAGGGTTTCTATGACAGATGGCTAGAGAGATTCAGACTTTCACACAGGTCTGTTCATTAAGCATGAACAGCAGTGGAATTATAATCACTAGCTACAAGATACTATACTTTAGTTTATGCATAAGAAATAAGACGCCACCCAGTGCAGAGTATTTTGTATCAGGATTTTGTTATTCACTAATAGTTATTTTATATAAAGCCTGATGGAGTATAAACAATAAAATAATGCTCTACACTTTTCTGCAGCACCTGTATGGTTCATTATTGTTCCTACATAATGTTTACTGTTACTTTAGTTTCCAGTTAAAAAAATCACTTGTTTTGGATGACTGTTGAAAGAAATACAGAAACTTTCAAGGCAGATTACAAACTAGTGGTCAACAATGCTTAACAGCCATTTTCAGTTTAAAACATAGTCAGAGAGGGCAGATAAGTTTAAACTATTGCTTCATCATTATCACTTTTTTAAACTTTTTAAGTGTCTTGGCTCTGTTATGGTATTTTAAGCACTACATGGTTATGCAAACCCCAAACTTTCAGGGTGACTACAGAAATGCGGAAGACTTTTTGTGAACATGCCCCCCTATCCTGAAAACATAACATAATTAACATATAACATAAGTGATAGGGGGAGAACTACTTGACTTGTTAGACTTGTAGACTAATTAACATATAAAATAAGTGATAGGGGGAGAGCTACTAGACTTGTTAAGGGGCTCTACACGTATACATTTGAGTTTGATTCATAGAGATGAATTTATAACATACTAATTTGCATACAACATGTGTAAATAGCCATGAATTTATATGCCAGAAGGCAGATGTTTTCAGGGAGAATACTGAGATGCAAGGGGAGCTTTGGTGGTGCTTCTGCATAACTGTTCATTTTACTGAAGGGGTCTCTTGGGCAAATTTTCATTTTAGTGCCTATGCATACCTGGACATATCAAAGAAGGTTTGCTTGGGTGAATGTTTCATTTTAGTACTTGTGCATACCTGGCCATATTACTGAAGGGGTCACTTTGGGAAATGCTTCCTTTTAGTGCTTGTGCAAACTAGGCATGTTACTGCAGGGGTTGCTTGGATGAATGTTTCATTTTGGTGTTTGTGCATACCTGGCCATAATACTGAATGGGGTCACTTTTTGGAATGCTTCCTTTTAGTGCTTGTGCATACTAGGCATGTTACTGCAGGGGTTGCTTGGATGAATGCTTCATTTTGGTGTTTGTGAATACCTGGCCATAATACTGAAGGGGTCACTTTTTGGAATGCTTCCTTTTAGTGCTTGTGCATACTAGGCATGTTACTGCAGGGGTTGCTTGGATGAATGCTTCATTTTGGTGTTTGTGCATACCTGGCCATAATACTGAATGGGGTCACTTTTTGGAATGCTTCCTTTTAGTGCTTGTGCATACTAGGCATGTTACTGCAGGGGTTGCTTGGATGAATGCTTCATTTTGGTGTTTGTGAATACCTGGCCATAATACTGAATGGGGTCACTTTTTGGAATGCTTCCTTTTAGTGCTTGTGCATACTAGGCATGTTACTAAAGGAGTTGCTTCAGTGAATTTTTCATTTTGGTGTTATTGCATACCTGGGCAAACTCCTGAAGGGGTTACTTGGGGAACTAATTCACTCGTGCATCAGGGAAGGGCTTGTGCAAACATGGCCAGACTGTTAAAGCGATTGCTGGGCAAAATAATTTATTGTGTCATTTTTGTGCTTATTCATACTAATACAAACTAATAAAGGGGTTGTTGGGGGAAATAATTCATTAGTGTGTCAGGGAAGTGCTTGTGCATACTTGTACAAACAAGTTTGCGGATTGCAACTCAAATATCAAAAGTGAAGCACTGCATTCACAAGAGATACCTCAAGTCGTACTATGAATTGCAAAAACACCTCATTAGCATACTAAGGTTTATAACATTTCTCATTTGCATCTAACTAGTTTTAAGGCCTTCTGCATTAGTGTAAATGGCCCCTATGAATCTTGCCTTAGCTAAACTTATTCGTAAGCATCAGGAATACCCCTGTTGCATTTACGCAAGTGATTATCAATACCAGTCAAAGTGTTTCCACTTTTCCTTTGCACCAAAACATGTCTGTCTATTAAATGAAGTACATCTGCAGTAATTATGGCAAATGGTGGTAATTTTAACACAGTGACTAACCATAACAAAGACAATGATCTTAAATTGTGCACATGACAAAGGCATGATAGAATATTACAGTTTAACACAACAATGTTTTGGCCACAATTCATACTTATTCATACTGCATTACTTCATTCTAATGTCCACTTACAAACTCTTATAATACTGGAGTGTATGCAGGGCAGTGCACTGTGTAGTCTTCGTGTATCTTACCCTATATACTTTACAAGACTAGATATAATTCTGATTTCAGAAAATAGTAAAACACTGGCTAAAACTTGTGTTACAGTGCATTTTTAGAAATGGACTGTACAGTCATAAAAAACTAAAGCAAAATTAAGTTCCAAAAGTCCTTCTTTCCTGTGAGCACCATTTATCCATTTTTTTTCAGATAAAAAATGTAACCCAGAATGACAGTATGACAGTTCCTAGAAAACAAACAAAAATAAAAAGTTACTTCATTTTGCACACACTAGACTGTTCTCATGTACAAGAAAGCCATAGTAGAAAGTAATATAATATATTAAATATAAAATGATCAACATGCTTTCTGTGACTAATTATGTTTTTTTCTATGCTATGTTGGACAACATTAAAAGGGACATTCATCAAAAATATAATAGCTACAAAAACAGCAGCAGATATTTAAATACAGATAAATCTGCAAAGCATTTATTTCCTATAAAGAAATACAGAAAGCAACAATAACACTGTAAACAGAAAAAAACTCACCCATCTATCTAACCATCCATCCATCCATCCATCCATCCATCCATCCATCCATCCATCCATCCATCCATCCATCCATCCATCCAACCACACAGCCATCCATCCATCCATCCATCCATCCATCCATCCATCCATCCATCCACACAGCCAGTCATCACCCTTCTTTCCCTATATCCGTCCATTCTAACCTTTTTTTCAATACCCACTTTATTGGTTTCAAGATTTTGTCAAAACAGAAACCTGCCCAGCAAGTAACAGTTGTAATGCAGGATAAAAATCCAGGATGAGACACCAGCTCAGGACATGTAAACATTGATACTTTACATTCCTAGGGTAATCTGTGTGTCACCAATTCTTCTAGACGCATGTCTTTTGGGTGTAGAAGAAAAATGGATCATTTTACAAAAACATCTGATCACTTAGAGGATATATACCTGGGAACCAAGCCAAAGCGACTATTGTGAGGCAATGTTCCATCGTGTCACTCTGTGAAACAACTTGTCTAATTAAGTCAGGATGCATGAAAAAGGCACAATTAATGAGGCACTAACACCTTTTCCTCATTTTATGATCTCATACTGAAAGTTCATGTAAAACATATTTTTAAAAGGAATTAGAAATGAAACATGATTATATTATCAGCAATGCTGTAAACACAAAGTAGATATTTCAGCCAATAAGAAATCTCCAAACACATTAACACTAAGTCCACATTTTATACCTGTAGAATTTTGTAAGGTATTCCGTTGATGGTAACATTGTATTTATTGCAGTTAATGCAATTTTTTTTAAATAGATATTTGGACTCTGCAGGAATGTATACATTCATTGTGTTATGTTTTAGAAATAATAACCTACAGTAGGCTACAGGCAACCATTTAAAGGTCTTCTATATGCTATCAACTCTATTTAGCCATTCATATGTAAATGCATAAAACTACAGCTCTATTGCAAAGTGTATCTAATGACATGAACTTGAAAAGGTAGAAATTCTTGAAAATTCACAAAAAAATAAAAAAATAAAAAAGCAGATTTTGCACAGGGCAATACATACAGCTCCATGGTAGGAGTCTAAATAAGAAAAATCCCTCAGTCACAGACTTCCCGGCTCTGGAAGATGTGACTATTGATGTATTCTTTTCTGATTATCTCTCATTTTAGCTTATAAGGGTACATAGCAGTAATACAGGTTGTGGCATGTCTGCCTTTATCTGCAATACCATCATCTCTATCATAATCAACCAACATAATATCCTGAAATGCCTTCCTGTCCTAATGCCAGTAAACACATCATACAACATGTTGTCCAGCTACAGAACCCTGCTTTGACATTTATAAATCACGAAACAAATCTTAATCTAGAGTTCCTCTCCATTACCCCAAAACCATCTTTCTAAGTGGTTTTAACTAAGCCTTGGTAAACACCTGTACCTCTATAAATACATTTACACAGCAGTTTGTTGAGTTGCAAACTCCCTTGGCCAAATACTACCCTTACACACTAAGGGCACTAACACAACCCTTATCTACTCTTCACTCACTATCATACTCTAATTTGTAAAATCAGATCCCTGCCTTGTGACCTCAGCACAGGTCAGAACCAACCTACCTATCGTTAGAGACCGGTAAGGCCAGTTGTTCCTTGCACTTGATGATGATAACAGGTAGTTCAGCAGTCCCTTATCCCTGTATGATGGTGTAGGAACTGACATATATACAACCATAGTCTATAGTCCTATCTCAGCTCTTGTATAGAGGCTCATGGTCATTTTCACCACAAATACAATGCCAAGTCTAAAAACAAACACCTCTAATGGAGACCACCTATAAGCAACCTCTGCAGTAAAAGGGAGAAAAGTTGATAGCACTCAAAATAGAGCAAAAGCACAGAGTGTCAAGACCAACCTCAAAATGATTAACAAAGAATTCTGGAGCTAGAACAAATTTTGCAGAGATAATTATGAACCAAACATTATCATTTTTCTCAGCAAAAGATAACTACAAGACATTTTATGTAAAGAACCTTAGAAATAGTATCCAATATTGCACCAAGCTTATAATGGCATTGCTCACTCAAGCCTTGAGGATATAGCTAACAACTTTAAGGATAAATTCAACTGCATTTTCTCCCCTCTCTTCAACCCAACTTCCTGATGCAAAATAATCAATCTATACTTCCAGTAATTACCTCTGTGCACACACTAAAATCTCTCACAAAGACCAAAACTACTAGCTTTGTGGGTCCAGTTAACATACTTAGCTGTTTACAGTATAAAACACTCCCATGAGACCTCCTCCTTACTCGCCACTGGATATATGTAACAGAAGCCTGGAAAACAGCTTTAGCATCCCCCCACCCCCATGCACATTGGAGGCACCACCACTGGCCCTGGCAACCATAGAAACATCAGTCCAACCAACATTGTCAGTAAGGTGATGGTGTGCTTCATTATCATGAACAGAGATATAGTGAATTTACATATCCTAGATGCTAGCGTTTTTAACTTTGTAAAGGTACAGCATGCCTATTAAACCTAGATGGTTTATTTGAAAGAGTCCCAGAAGCAGTAGATGAAGGTAGTTTAATTCACACAGCTTACCTGAATTTACCTAAGGCTTTTGGTACTACACCCAACTAAACATCATTGACAAACTAGCAAAAGAGAATATGAATCCAAATGTAACTCATTGCGTTGACAACTGACCCAATGAGAGACACCACTCTATCAGCTTTAATGGCAGATTATCCTCAAGAGGCTAGTCAACAATGGAATGGTCTTTGTTTTGGGACCAGTTCTATTTGACATCTATTTCTGTGATGTCAGCTATAACATTAAGACCCCCTGGTTGACCATGTTCATGGTTTATTCCAAGCTCAGAACCTCTAACAACTTTGAAATGACTTAGATCCCCCAAGAGGGTGCAACTCAGACAAACTCATGGTATTATGATCATGGTTTAAAGCTGGGGAAAAAAAAGCATTGTACAGTTTGGGAGACAGAAACTGTCATGCATCTACCATATAAATGATACCCCCCTTAAAACTGCCATTGTCATGGGAGACCTTGGAAACTTTGTTGATAATTAACTCTCCTTTGACCACCATGTATCTTTTGTTATTAGGAAATCCTTCTGCTTCACCTAGCTGATTAGTAAAGGCATTTCCTGTCAGCCAAGAGGCCATAATCACCTTTTACTTATACCTCATTAGGCCCATACTAGATTACAGTGTGTTTCCCTCAGCATTTACCAGTCCACATGTCTAATCCAACCTGAAACCCTCAAGTAGCTCTGAACTTAAAAAATATCTCCGGTATTAGCTCCCTAAATTAAATAAAGTGTATAAATGCCTTGTATTACTTCTCTGTTTCCTACAGTTTCATAATGGGTAATCAATGCCTGCCTGTAAAACTTAAAATCACACAATCATGTTTGATGTAGTACATGTAAAAAAATAAAAGGGTACTAAATCTATATTGCAACATAAATAGAATAAACAATATCTGTCTGAAAGAATTCTCCAGTTCTGAAACAAACTTCTGTTTTCTGCAAAGCAAAGCACTTCCCTTAATGTCTTCAAGGCTGACTTCAATGGATGGATGTGGAAAGCACATTTACTCCAGGTCTACCCCCCACTGCCACCGTTATGGACAGAGGCCGTAGCTAGTTGGGTGTATCAGTGGGATTGCAGTGGGTAGACCACAAAACATGTATTTTATCTATCACCTAGTAGCAGCCTGTCAGCCTATTATATTAGTTAGGAAATGTATAAAAAAGTAATAACTTCTAAGAGTCAATTCTGTCTGAAAACACATATACATTAAACAATGTTTATTTTATATAGATCTCTGTGCTGAACAACTTTTGCACTCACAGTGCACTAGTATGTTTAATTTTATTTAAATGGTATATACCTATGTTTGCTGAAATAAAAAAAAATGTTTTTTCTTTCTTTGTCAGGCTTCCTACCCATGAAAAGCATCTATCCTATAAGAGCAGCCATTTTTATAATTGGTTGTGCTGAATAATGCAATTATTTCTGTTTTAATTTTTAATGTACTATTTTGTGTACTACATCAGTAAATGGGGATGAGTAGCAGTGCTGTAGCTGAAAATAAATTTAACTCCCTTCCAGAAAATGATGATGCTAATGATGGTAGTGCAGTGCTGATAACTGGGTCATGTCGCTGTTAGACTGGCAATATTTGCACTGATGCTGCTTGAGTGAGGATAAAATATTGTATAACAAGACCTGCACCTATGCCACTTACTACTATGGTGGCTTTAGGAGTGTTCAGCATTTACAACCTTTTAATGATTTCCTTAACCCTATCTTTTATGCCTTTAGTATTTTGGTGATCTGGACAGTCAGTCAATATTATTTTATTTTTATTTTTTGAGAATTCAACAGTATTAAACAGCAATGCAACACTGCAACAATTCAGCATGAAATTGAAATGAAATAACAGATACATACTATCAAACACATCGCCCATCAAACTAGGACTGTCTAAACAAGATGGATCATATATTAACATTCAGCCTGAGATTGTATGAGTAATGAACTAGAATATGTGCCTTTAAATGACTGACAAAACCCAGTCCATTTAGAATGGACAGAGCTGACCACCCTACTACCAGATTGGGACTGCTTACTCAAACATTCCAGGAAAAGGTGGTCACTGAGTCACCTTGTTCCTAACCCAGACCCTAAAGTTAGCAGTTAAGAGCATGTTAGTATTTCCCATGGGCAAACATATAAGACTGTATTACTGCCGATGCATCCATAATCGATATCTTGTCAGCTGTACTTGGAACCTTCTGTTCATCCACCCTGTTTCGTAAGCAAAGTCCACTGAAAGCTGTAGGGAAATCAATAGGATTTGAGCCACTTTAGTAAATATACTCCCATACCAGGATTTGAGACACTTGCAGACAACCCCAGAACTCATGTACTGAAAGAATATTTGCCCCCGTAACTCAGACATATAATTGTATCAGTACATTGCTTTGAGGCACTATGTTGGAGCCCAGCAGCTCTTTGAGAATCAGGATGACTGCATACTCATAGGCAGGATGGAATTATTTTATCTCCTTCAGTAGAGATGATAGCATCGCCAGTTCCTCATCTCTGTCACCTTTCCTTATTTACCTTATGAAATCATGAATACTTTTCTTAACCACCTCCATATACGTGTCTATCAAAAGCACATAGAGAAATGAAGCTTTCAATATCATATTATTAGTGGAGGAGCCTGTCTCTCACATGATAGTATATCAGCAGGAATATGGGTAAGATCCTACTCCGGGTGTAAATAAATTGTATCCCTTCATTTTTCAAACTCAAAGAGCTGTAACTGAGTGGAAACATGTTAGTTTTTAAATACTGACTCTAAGGCCAGATGCTTGTTTAAATGCATCCAACAAATTTATGAGAGTAGGAAGACTTGTAAGGATCAGCCATCTGCAAACAAACAAGCCCTACATTCTGTCCCATCTCGCAGATAGGCCATCTTTTCTGTGCATAGTCATATTGATTGGTTTGGTTTTCAATAAGAAGACTGTGGTGGAGAACAGGCAACCCTAACCTGTGCTCACGTTGAGGGGAGATGAGTGGTATTTGTCACAGCTTCCACTAGTGACGTATTTTACAGGACCTGAACAGTCTATACACACTTCACAGAAAAGGCTAAGCTCTACAAGACAGTCAAAGTCTCAAGATACTAAACTAAAGGCCTTCCTGAAGTTAGCTAGCATATCCATACAAGGTTCTCATACATTTCTAAGATTCACTTATAATGCTGGAGGGTCCTGAAATGATCTGTTCTACTTCTTACTGGCAGAAACTTTGCTAAACTTGAGAAGATTAGGAAATAAACTAGCGATGTTACATCACTTGCAAGAATTTTGGCATGCAACTTAAGGTCAGTATTAATTAACGGCATAGGACTATAGTTAGCTTTTGCTGTGGGATCACTTCCATGCTTAGGTAATACTGTAATGATAAAGACATTCTTCCTGGAATTAGATAGATACTTCCACCTTTGTTTGAATGAGGAAATTCCCTAGGCACTGAAATAATTTTCTGTTGAGATCATCAGGGCCTGGTACTTTACCTCTAGGTAACTTCCCAAGTGACCTTCTGACCTCATTTACTGTAATTGATGCCTGTGACATCTGTTGGTGGTGCTCAGGTAGCTGCAGTAAGCATCTGTCTTCTAGGAAATTATTATTAATGTCCTCCCTCCCTTTGTTGCATACAACAGCATCTGAGAACAGATCATATGCCCCCTTTCCCATTAGGAGACTGCCCAGCCAAGTCCTTCTGATCCCTGTTATTGTGGCATGACTCCTCCTACACTTAATCTTATATGCAAGCAGTTTCTCAAGCCTGTTGCCTTCCACCCAACATTTAGTGGCAGCCCTGTGGAGATACATGTGTTCTTTCTCCATCTTCAAAACCAAAAGATCCCTGTGCAGATGATGCTATTTTCTGTTTAGATGTAAACTCTTAGATTTGATTCTTCTGCATACTCCCATGCCAAAGCCACCTTTAATTCATGTTTGGCTATAAGCATGTTCTTTTTATGAAGAGTAATTTTTTCACCACCTTACATACATCCACTAACTCAAACTTCAGTGCTACCCACCCTGTGAGAACAGGAAATCGACCCACTGAATTTTGCATGAGTTAACATTGCAATCCCTGTTTAACAAATTCAGTAAACTCTCCATCTTTCAGTATTGGAGGGAATGAAGTCCAACCACAGAATGGCCTCTAAGTGATCAGTCATAGTGGAGAGGCAAAGCTCTACCTCATGCACTCAGTGGGCTACTCCTTTGGATACCAGATAGTAATCCAACCTGCTCGCAGATCTCCTTGACAGTGTGGTGAATGTGTACTGATAAATCACCAAACAACCTTAGTCTTAGCATTCTCGATCGATGAGAAATTGAGTTCTGATATGCCTCTCCACTTTGGGGCCCATTCTGTCACAGACAATATCAACCACTGCATTATAGTTCCCAGCTAATATTAATTGACTGCTCCCTACCATTTACTCTTCTACTCTTCCACCTTTCAAAACAGGGGCATAAAGATTTCAGGGGTATCAATATTGAGTCTGTGCACAGCTGCTAGATGGTTTACATCTGTTTGCGTGAATGATATTCTGTCGGCTGCAATGTGCTGAACATCAGAATGTTGAGTGCACAAACATTTGTGAACCAGATAGTCGACTACACTTATGCAAATGCACTACTGCATTCGCATAAGTGTAAGTCGACTATCTGCATGGAGATCACGGTACAGTGGGGAGTGGAAATTCATCCACATCCCCACTGTAGTGCGATCTCGGAGTTAGAATATATAAGTAGGGGGGTGTGGGGGTGCAGGGGGGCTTGCCCCCCTGCAAAAACATGATTTGTCATTTAGGAGTCTGATTTATATCAGCTCCTATATGGCTATCACTTGGTGGTTTTGACAACAATGTCAAGTCAAATGCGTCAAGCATTTGGTTCGACATTGTCACCATTCATTTTTTTCATTTTGGTATTACTATTAGTTTTTTTAAATGGAAAATGTTTTTCCATTCGAAGAAACAATAGTAACCCTGCTAGACTAACTTCCTTAATGGCGAGTTAAGTATTAATTGCTATTATTATGAAGGTTAGCCTTCTACCTTCATCATTAGACAGTTGTTTCTTAACCATCCAGTACAAATTAGCATGACGCTTGGGGCTCTTTTAAGACTGAATAGTCATTTGCATCCCATAAATTAATAAGCTAGTGCATAAAATACTTGGGCACCTTGTGTTCCTGTAGAAATATAATATCTGCTCCCATATATCTTAACCACTTCTTAGTAATCTCATATATCTTAACCACTTCTTAGTAATATGAGACTTGTGTAGGAAGTGTTTAAATCCCAAACATTAACTGTCCAACATTAATCCATTAACAGATAAAATAAACAGCCTATTACAGTCAACTGATCAGTCAGCCTTATAGAAAGAGCACTGCTCAGCCATAAAATACATACCTACTGCTGAATATAAGTTGTCCCTGGCATTAACAACAGCCTTGCTATTATGTATGTGAGCCATAAAAGGGAGCTATTCAGATGCTCACTGACAAAGTACACAAGTAGCAGCCACAGGCCTCAATCAATATTACAGTGATTTTTCAACCCTTCCACCTTTTGCAGGTCTTTGTAATGAGTGGCAATTTTAACAAATCTCTTGAAACGTTTTCCTGTAAAGACTTTTGACTGTGAGGGCACAACGATGGTGGCATACATCCCCACAATAGTTTTGCAATCCAGTATTCCATCATTTCCTTAGTTGGGTCTATTACCAACAAAGGAAAAAATGTTTAGCAGTGGGTAGGTCCTCAGGGAAAATCTGCCTTGCTGGAGGTTTTCTAGGCAATTCCACATTATCTCTCTGGGAGTTATCAGAACAATCTGCACCGGATGGACATTTAAAGTGTAGGTTAGTCAATGCTGATGGTGCAGCAGAACATTTTTTTGGACCTGTCACTTTCTTCAGTTGCTCACATGTGAAGTATTATCAGTGGAGCAAGATTTAGTAGCCATAACAAATTCAGCTAGAAAATTAATAACTGGAAATTTAGACCACAGGAATTTTAAAGCAACTTCCAAAATGGAAAACTCATGCTCCCTATCACCCTATTTCAGCTGTAAAGCCGATGGAAAATTCAACTTATTTGGTACCTTATTCTTGTAGTGCAGTAAGCAAATTTCTGTAGAAGCTTTCCACAGTGTTATTGTCCCACAGCATAGTTTTGAGACAATTTGAGAACCAGCTTTCCTCCTTTTGCTGTACTCAGTAAGTCACTTATCCCTGAAGTTGAGGAAGCACATAATTGTCTTGGCTTGCCAACATTACATGCTGGATCTCAATGATCTGTGCATCCTGTATTATGATGATACTGAAGGCTTTTGGCAAGGACACGTAGAAACTGACAGGTACTTTTGACCTTGGATTCTTCTTTTAGAGACACAAAGTATAGATTGTTCCTTTGATGTCTATTTCCAAATTGATGCAACTTTTTATTTCCATTTTGACATCTTATCAATCCCCTGCTATCACAACTCATTGTAACTGTTTCAATTATATATTAACTGGCAATTTAGGGAAAGCACTTGTAGATATGCATCTCTGCAGAATGCATGACAACTAGAATACTCTTGAGTTGCTGTGGTCATGTCTCCCATATCTCTGCTCGCTTGAGCTACAAGGTGATCAGAGCTGGCTTCTGTACTATTGGTGGTCAGAATATCAGCATTAGTGGCTACCAGGTCATCCATCCAGCTGTTCTCATCCATATAAAGGTTATTTAACTATGTCACTCTTGTTTGCTGTATGGCAGGAAGATGACCATCAGACTCCCCTTCAGAAGGATGCTTAGAGCAAGTGCTAAGAAAAAATACACTGTTCAAAGAGGAGAGATTTTAAAAGGTTTAGTGCTGGACTGCTGGAAGCAAGTAGATCACTTCACCGTTTCTTTGTTCCACCCTGGCATTCATAGACAATTGCTTTCTATCAGCACAGCACTAAATATTAAGGATCCTATAGTGTCACATGGCCAGTAGCTGCTTAGGTATAAATCAGTGCTTGCATGGCATCAGTGGATGTAGAAAAGGAGTGCATCATAAATTAGTGGTGCCATGTTATGGGGACACCTGGCAAATTCTGTTGTGGAGTTATGCTACGAAAGTGCACATGACAGAAATGGTTGATGTGACAGGAAGTGTGCCCAAGCATAAGTGAGACTTTGCAGCTGCTACATGCACAGAGACAGACAGGACAAGCAGGACTGTTACACTGCAGTTCCAAGCTAGTTTAACATACAAATAGGAAGGAAGGAGGGAAATTGGAAGGTTAGGAGAAGAGAAATGGCAAGCAGAAGAAATTATACAAGGGTAACTATAATGAATAACTGGTCAGGGGAGAAGGCATGTTTTTTTCAGGGAAAAGCTTCCATTTTTATATAAAAAGAGGAGAATAGCTGGGAAAGGTAGTGAGGAATTGTTATGAGAAGGAAAAAGGGAAAAGGGAAGGTTGAAACAGCACACAAATAGGCAAAGTGCAGATACAAACAAGCTGGGCTAGTATTAATACAAAAGGTAGGGAGCAACAGTGGATTCACACATACACAGAGGAGACACTTGGTGATGAGGAGGATTGGATGAGGAGTTCATAGGTTCATAGGTTCATAGGTTGGTACTAGGCTATCGGCCCTAGGGCCTATACAAGCCTAGCCATAACAATTCCCTGGATATTTCTTCTCGCAATATTTACTTCCCTGTATCCCTGTCTAGCAGGGTGACTGACATGATCCCCGGGGTGAATTTCCTATCTCCCATCCAGTTGTCAAGGTTCTTTTTGAAGAGGGCCAAGGAGGCGCTCTGCTTGACATGTATGGGCAGTCTATTCCAGAGTATGGGGAGTCTGTGGGTCAGGAACCTATCCCTCCACATGTTTTGTTCATTGTGATGACAAGGTTTAGATCCCTGGAGTGTGTGGCTCTGAGGGATTGGGATTTCTTTAAGTGGAACATGTCCAACAGCTCAGGGTTTGACATGACCCTGTATGTTAAGCAGAGACCACCTCTGAGTAAACGATATGCCACAGAGTATAGCTGGAGTATTTTTAGATGGTCAGCATAGGGCATCTGCTTTAGGCCTGTGATTCTTTTAGTGAGGTATTTCTGTGGCCTTTCCAGCTGTTGCAGATGTCTTGTGAGGTACATACCAAATGGGGTGTTGTACTCTATAATGGGTCTAATGAGGGATGAGTACAGTGGGACAATGGCCTCCTTTTTTCTGGATGAAAAGCCCTTAGTGATGAGGTGTGCCACATTGAAGGATTTCCTGACTGTTGTGGTGATGTGGCTATCGAAGATGAGACCACTGTCCACCTGTGTCCCTAAGTCTCTCATTGTAAGAGAAAGAAATTGTAGCTATTGGCCATTTGGTTTGAAAGCAGCACTTGTGCTTGTTTCCCACCTTTCCTGTAACTAGCCTAGTCCAGATACAGAGTTGCTGTATCCAGGACTGTTGGTAAGCTTCTGAGCCCCGCAAGCCTTTCTGTGTTGGAAGAAAGCCTTCTAGCTTATCAGTGGGAGTGGTAGGACTAGGTAGCCTGTCTACCATGAGAGGAGAGGTTCTTGGCCCAGAAACTGTAGTTTATTGACCATTTGGACAGTTTGTCTGTCTCCGTCAACTTTTTGGTTTAAAAGACCACATCTGTGCTTGTTTCCCATCTTTCCTGTAACTAACCTACTGGGTAGCACTGGAAAGCCTTAAATTGATACAAGCTTTCTAGCTTAGGAGAGAGACTGGAGTGATTAAGTATCAGTTTTCTGTACTTTCTTGCTGTACTTAACTGTTTTCTGCCTAAACGCAGATTTTTCAGTGTTTATTGTGATTTAAAAGCTTGTTTTTTTTCACATATTGTACTTATTTGACTGCCTGCACATTTAAAAATTTTTTTGTTTAAATAATTTGTTTAAACACACTAAAGTGCGATAGCCTTTTCTGATCGTTTGTAGTCGTGTAAAGCTGTTTTAAGTGTATTTTTTTACTGTTTTTGCCTTATCTTTTCAACCCCCTCCCAAAAAACAAAAATATTACTTGTTTCCCACCTTTCTAAGCTAGAATAGTCCAGTTTTCAGGCTAGTGCTGAATTCAGGGCTGTGATACTAGTTTCTGAGTTGCCCATACCTTACTTGGATCAAAGGAAGTTTCTCTGTTCACCTGTGAGAGAGGGGCGCTCTGAGCAACCTATCTGTCCCTGGAGGAGTGGTTCCAGCCCAGAAGTTAGTAGTTTATTAGCCATTTTGGGCTAATTTCTCTCTTTCATTTCAATACTATAAAAACCGCGTTTGCATGGTTTTGTGCACCGGGCAGTGCCGGTTAGCTATGGTTAAATTATTCCTGGCTCCACTAAGTCTCCTGTTCAGTTTTTCCCTTGAAACTAGTCTAGCTCTCAACCTAAGCACTCAAAAAGCATCTTACAGCCCAGCACTTGCTCAGACCTAATAGCAAGCACTAATATACCCTGATACTGATTGCCCAGCAGGGCAAGGCTCTTTATTCACCTCTCACCAACCAAGCGACTAAGCAGCTCACCCTACTATTCAGGCATGACCAAAGGGCAACTTTAAGTGCATTCTCCAGTCCGCTGGTGAATCTGTGTATCCTGAGGCAATGTTACAACTGCCTCATGTACACAGACAACCCCCCTCCTCCTACCACAAAACACTAACATATACAAGAGATGCAATTCTACAGCCAAACTGGAAGCTAAGCTGTCTCCATCCAAGACTGGAACAGACAGTCAAGAGGAGAAGGTTAACACTTGCACCACAACTCAAGCCGCTCAGACCTGCTAAAACAGCACTGGCAAAAAATATGCATAAATACACAAAATCATACTCGGAGGCTCTAAATAAAAACCTGCAAAAGCATCAGAGACCTCCAAAGCAGACACCCAAACAAACTGCACTTCCCGTCACAAATCAGAAAACACATAAAACACAATGTGCCGCACAATCACAGCCCTTAAGGCAGAATAACATACCTGTCACACTAGTAATAGGTGACTCTATAGTCAGGCACACTGATGTCCCACTCACTAGGCTGGATAAGGAGAAGATTACTGTTAGCTACCTGTCAGGAGCCAGAATCTGCCACATAACACAAGCACTCAGGTCACTCCAGAACAAGTACAAATATGACTCTGTCATTGTTCATGTGGGTGTGAATGACCTGAGATGTACCTCCCTGGACTACATGAAAAGAGACATGGAAGAGCTCTTTGATCATGCAGCCCAAGCTGGTATGACCCTGACCCTGAGTAGCATCCTGCCTCACCAAGAATGATAACTCAGTATAAAGAAAAAAATTATCAGTTTCAACAACTTCTGGTGTCTTTCAAAGGGGATCCAGTGTCTGTCAGCCTGGGATGATATGCTCGACAAACCGCGTTGCCTTACAAGAGACAGCTTGCACCTGTCACCCCTAGGCTTTCGAATACTATCTAAGGCTCTTGCTGCCCCTATAGTGCCTTTTTTAGGCAAGGCTCAACAGTCAAACCCACCTCCGTAAACAGCACAATTAACAAAAAACTGAGGGTTATGCTACTCAATGCCAGGAGTTTAAATCTCAAAATGCATGCGCTTGAAGCACTCCTCAGTATGGTGAACGTTGATATCTGTGCAGTAACTGAAACCTGGTTCAAGGCTCCAGAGAGCACCCCAGCACTACCTGGCTGCAACTCATACCACACGTTTCAGCCACAGAACACGGACTGAAACACAAAAGGATGGGGTGTATCCATATTCATCAAGGATACCTACACCTCCAGGTTAGTGGCGCAGCGTGATACCTCTGAGATCATCCATGTGCAACTAACATTGGGCAAATCTGCAATGCAAATTGTGGCCTGCTACAGATCACCCTCCATGACCCAGGATCACCACTCCACCTTTATGGAGACACTGGAAAAAATGAAGGTCCTACCAAACACCGTGATATTGAGTCTAGATGAAATGCCCTGCATAATCAGTTATGTCAGTAATAGGATTTGCTAACACTGTGTCAACATAATGATCAAAAGCAAGGGAATGTCCACATTCTAATATCTCACAGCAGGCTTTCATTTTAAAGAGGAGTGCTGTTTTTGCATCGTTGCGGATGAAGGGATTGTTTACCAAATACAATGATATTGCATGTTTTGGCATTGAGTTTTAACATGTTTTGAGTACCAGTTGTTGACATTTATGAGATCTTACTGGAGCTGCTGTGTATCAGTTTTCTGTTCATGCTATAGCCTTGGTTGAGCATCAATCTTGTTTACTTTTCTCCACCCCTGTCTGTACAGATTCTTCACCTATCACCACTTCATCATCTTCACCTGGCTATCCTACCCTCTCTACCACTTTACATAACCTCTTCCTATCACCTCTTCCCCATTTATACTATTCTATCATAATCTCTCTTCCCCTTTATAGTTACAATTAAACTAAAGACATGACTTTTACTTATTACTATTATCAGCTGCCAGAAGGATACTCCAGAATTGTATGTAGTGTTTTATTTTGCCTTCTCTCGTTCTTTTCGTTGTAACATATTTTTGTTATATCTATATGCCTTACAATATTGGTGACTATTTTGAAATGCATAATCTCCAAATGTCTTTTCATGTAATGTCTTTGAAACATTTTTTTCTCTGTTAAATGGACCCTTTTTCCCCATGCCTCCACTAAAAATAGGCTTTTGTGACCCAGTTGGACTTTTCTGGTAAATAGATGTCAATAAATAAAATAAATAAATCAGTCATTCACAGACTTGGTTATCCAGAGATCCCCACTTGTAATTTGGAGATTTGTTTAGTAGCTGTAAAACACTATAGGTTCCAGTGTGGAGCCCTAAGTAACACCACTGACACTCTCACCATTTTGGTCCTATTCCTCAACCAATCCACTTAACAATGTAGGGTTCAATAGGAGATTGCATAAACTTACAAAAAAGTAAAAAAAAAAAAAAAAATTAATAAAGAATAATAAAAAATATATAAACTCATATTTTCCCTTTATTTCCTTTAGTGTGAGTCACTTGGTATCAGAGCTAATAATGAATGGTATAAGATATTAGAGTGACTCATATGTTTGTATGTGTTTGCATGTGTGGAGGGGGGCAGAATACAAACATATATATATTTACATATTTAAGCATATATATATGTGTGTGTGTGTGTGTGTGTGTGTGTGTGTGTGTGTGTATACATACATATATATATATATATATATATATATATATAGATATATATATATATATATATGTGTGTGTGTGTGTGTGTGTGTGTGTGTGTGTATATATCTGGGCCCACTTCTTAAACTCGAAATACTGAAATCTCGAATTTCAGTATTTTGACTCGAGAATCTCAAAAGCCCACTAAAACAAAAACACATAATACCAACACCCAAAATAACAAAAAAAATAAATAAATAAAACAAACAAAGTATCCAAACCTCCCTCTACATAACACTACCTTACATTTTCCCCTACATAATAGTACTTTATGTTTAAGCAGGGGGGGGCAAGCCTCCCTGCACCCCCCGCAACCATGCTAATTATATATACCAACTCCAAGGTCTCACTAGCATGAATAACACACATGCACTACAAATATACAGAACCACCACTTTCAGCACTTGCACACACACACACACACACACACACACACACACACACACACACACACACACACACTCTCTAACCTACTTACCCTAACCAACTCCTAAAACTTTCTCAAAAACTAAATTAAACCAAAATCCTATCCAAAACCTTAACAAAATACAAACTTACCCGAATCTCTCTTAATAAACACACATCAGCCAACACGTGCAGAACCCAGAAACAACGAACCATTAAAGGGACAGCACACTACATAAAACACACAACAACTATTAATAATTCGAACAACTGCAATTTGATTAAATGCAGTTTCAAAAAACTGCACTTTTGACATTCTCGACTCGAAATACTGAAATTCGAGATTTCAGTATTTTGAGTTTAAGAAGTAGACCCGTATATCTTACCTATTGAGATCTATATCTATCTATATATCTCTATCTTTTTATATAAATATACACACACACACACACACACACACACACACACACACACACACACACACACACACACACACACACACACACACACACACACACAGGGCTTCTAAGTCTAGGAAACACAATTTTAATTCTCTTAATCATACTGGTAATTAGGAAAAAAGCATTAAGTTAATGGGGATTAGCTGTAAGTAGAACTGTTAAAGGCCATTAAACTGCTAAGAGCTAAATTCCTTTGTTTTTTGAGCTGTGAGGGAATCCAAGAGGAGTACTAGTGAGTCACAAGGCTAGTCGAACTGTGTCGCTGAAAGCAAATGTTTGGAAGACATTCCTAGAGCCAGGAAGAATATGTTATCCTGGACTATACCTGTCAACCTGCAAATACTAAAAAAAAAACATCTGGATGTATAATTAGCATAAAATTTGACCACTAAATACCACATAACCCTTCCCGCTTCCAGTAGAAATGTGGAATTCTACTCAGAAACACATTTAAGATACAGAGTAGCAAAACTGAAGGAAAATCATGAGCACGCTATCAAACAGGGAGTGTAAACTCTACACATTTTAATGAACTATATTGCAACATTCTAACACATATGGTCAAGTACTTTTGCTTTACAAAACTGGAGATGAAAGATGTTTTCTTTAAATTGATGACCCTAGTATGTTGACTATGTAGTGTGGTTTTCTGTGTACTACACAGCTTCAAAAATAACATGTGAAGACAAGGATTCAGAAAACTGTGTGAAGGGGTAATCAAGCCTAAAAATAGGAACATACCTCCAAAAATAGGGGCATGCTGTGCAAGGTAAAATATTCCTGAAAATAGGAACACTCCTCTAAAATAAGGACAGCTGAGTATTCT
>NC_056744.1:128855861-128883361 GCF_019279795.1 Protopterus annectens
AGTAACATTGATGCCAAGCATCACAATCTTTACCACCCCCCCCATGTATTGGCTGTGTAAGTGTTGACATGGGCTGTATTGTGTAATAATATGAATAACGGTCATATCCTTGCATCTCATTACTTGGTATTGTAAGCAAGTAAAAGGTGGGAGATTTGTACAGAAATGACCTTAACATGTGACAGCAAAGACTTTTTTGACTTATATGTGTCCATTTTTAATTAGTAACCCTCAGGCATCAAAAATTGACACAGTCATACCTCTCAAAAGTAGTGATGGTCATTGCCTGCCCTCAGTTTTGTACCATACATTTGTAGTGGAGAATTATCAAAGAGAGAAGTTAGAAAGTAATAAACTTTTCAGGTTCAGACTTTACAACCCACGCATAATCATTAACAATAAAGATGGAAAAGTTTTATGCTATCAACTTTCTAACTTTCTAAGACCAATATAAGTCAAAGGTACAATTACCAGCTCAACATCACAAATGCAGATATACAAAGCACTAAGTCAGATATGTACCCTGAGCATCAGACACAAGGCTTATATATCCCTGAATCCAAAGAATACAAAACAGGGATATGGCACTGTTATCATCACTTGCACAAGGTTTTGGGGGAGCAGGAAGCATAAGCTGACACAAAAGGTCAGTGAGTGTGTGAGAGTAGGAAAGAGAAGCAGGCAGGCATTTGGATAATATAGCAAATGGCCAGTGAGACAAAATGAGTTTTAAGCGGCACAGCTGAACCATGTAACTGTTGTGTGTGTGTCTGTAGGGGTCCTCCAGATGAAAGTGATGTGTGAGTGTCTGCATGAACACGGACAAGCTCTGTGCTAGCTCTGCATTTTGGTATGTCGGACAGGTTTGAGCCATGCATGGTAAAGGTGGCAATTCATTGTTGTTGTTCCTGATCATGAGAATTGGCTCTGCCAGCAGTTGCACTGGCATGTCCACACTCATGGTCAGATATAGTGCTGCTACCTGAATGTGACTGATGTCTGCTGGATGAGCTCCCCTCATGAGTATGCTTAGGTTCATGACCTCATGGCCTGCCACATCTGGGTGTGGACAGTCACCCACTGATGAAGCAGTGGAAGCACTGTCACTATGGCAGCATGATCGGCATAGCCACGTTGATTAACAGCATATGATGTGGCTGACCCATGCCCATGATGATGTTGTCTCCCTCCCAGCAGATGTTCCATTACAGATGTCGCTAATTCCAACATGTTATTCATCCAATCCATTGAATCTGCAACACAGTGGAGGCAGTCATGCATGTCAGCCTGTGACACATCTACATCCCTAAGCATTTCTCTGAAGCACCTAAGGAAATAAGCCTCCATGATGGCCCTAAATATACATTGAGCGGTATGGGATGAGACTCTTGGATCAGGTGGAGGATGGACAACAGGCCTCCTCTGAGCCCCCTAACAACCCTCCTGTGTGGCACCTTTCCTACACTTTGGCTATGGCCAGAGTCAACAGCCACTGAAGCCACAATAACCACACTTCCCTGATCAATTGTCTCAGCCTCCACCTGTCCAATATTTGTGGGCTCTCTGGAATGGGTAGGCATAGGCCTACTGGCAGTGTCTGATGGAATTTCAGGGGATGGCTGTATGTGAACCTCAGTGTCAGATTCAACCTCTGCACTGTCCTACTGTGCCTCTGTTTGGTCACCATCGTCATCAGAGTCTGCTGATACTCTGACATCAGGTGGTAGAAGTCCCAGACTTCCACTGCAAGGATCACCTGTGATAATAGCAGCAAACACAGGAAAACATTAATATCTACACTACTATTGTCCAATATATGCTAATAAACTAATAAACTAACAGTGTTGCCACTACTAGACAGTACAGCAATACACACAACAGTCCTGACATCAACATCACACATTAAAATATTTCTTTGACTTGCTCAATCAGTACTGACATAAAAATGTTTGGCTTATCATATGCAGATTATGGTATCCTCTGCATGACAGATGGTCCTGGAAGCAGTTAAGCAAAAGATAAGAACAATATCATCACAAGTAACAGTAACACAGGAGGTAACACTTTTCCCCTTTATATGTCCATTAAATATAATTTCAACAAGAACTTCAATAATAACTCCAACCTAAGGTAATCAGAATGCATTAATTGTAGCAATCTTCAATAGCCCCCCCAAAATTTATAGTGAAACAGAAGTAACATATTGATTCAAATTGTTTTACTATACAACAGTATTCAACAGTTGAGATATAAAAGCCTACCTGGAAGGTCTTCCTGGGACATGCTTTCTGTCCCTGAAGCAGTATCACCAATGTCATGGACATGCTGTTCTGCACTTTCCAGGGAGCTGTCTGGATCCCTGTCAGTGAACAGAAACTCCTCATTTGTTGTTAGCAGTGGCTGTGTAGCAGGCCCACCATACCCATCTGATCATGGCCCACTGCAGCTGATCTCTTCCGTGCAGATGAGATCATGTCAGTGACCCTATGGCGCTCCTGGTCATATGTCCTGCTTTGGCCACCCATGGCATTAACATCATTGAAAATCTGCTGCCAAATCTGCATTCTGTGTGGCATATCTGCACATCCCCTTTCAAGCAGGAAGGCACCATGTTGCCTAAAAGCGTCAAGAATGACCTGATTTTCAGTGTCAGTGAAGGGTGGTCTTCAAGGATTGAGACACCTGGGTGGCATAGTCCTAGCTGTCCTAAAAGACAACAGAAGGAAAATACATGTAAGTATCATATAACTACAAAATAACTGTTCCCAGATAAAACAGAAAATATAGCATTTCAGTATTAACCAATGGAAAAACATAAAACAGTTTAGAGATGTGAAATACAAACAACAGGCCGGATGCAAAAAAGGACAGTAACTATAGCAACATGTCCTCCTTTGTGCCATAACAGAAATGCATCTTTGCTCCCCACCAAAAAAAAAAAACAGGCAAATGACACGTTATGCTAACAAACCATCTTTGAAATGCTAAAAGTGCTATCAAATGAACTGCCCCTAAAACATATCTACAGATTTATCACAGAACATTAAATTGTAAGGCATTACCAATCATGTATACCTGTGAAATTCCCTGACAAACATGTTCATGGCATCAGTACACTTCTAACTAATGGATACAAATAAAAGGGTAAAAGCCTTTGCTAAAGCTTTTTCTTAATCACATTCCAGCATATGCAGTATGTAGCTGACATAATGCAAGCAAACATTCTCAAGTTCATTAATCCTTTGTGTAGATATATCCCAAAGTAATAGCCTCTTTTTTGTATTCTCCACATAAACAAGTCTCCTCACCTTCAGCTTCCCTAGCTACACAGTTGCCTTTTTATGGTGTAGATTCAGGGCTGTTAGCACAGTGAAGATACAAATTAGGTGTGAACTCATTAGAATTGCTGAATCCCAAATACTTGGCTCTGTGTAAAAGATATAAACATAGTGCAGGTACTCCCTCAGTGTTTGTTTTTAATGGATTACAATTGGGAATGATTAATGGTTGGAAGGAGAAAAACACAACAGTACTGCAGGCTTCCCTACATTCAGTGGGTGTGTCACGTTAGACTTACAAAGTGTTAGCTGTAAGGTTGGAAATGCCAGTAAGCAGCACACAATTCACAGGTTCTGTTCATTACCATTCAACCTTCCCTTCATTTGTTGGCAACTGTATATGATATTATTGCCATTAATATTCTCACACATTTTAAGGCCAAGGCTCTAGAATGGCTTACAGACTGCATGTCTCAGATTACTAGTGAGATAAGAGAGGTAAGACAGATCTGTGTATTTGCAAGCAATAGTCATGCCTTATTGTGTGATCACTTAGTGCACTATATCCGCAAATAATAACTGTACAAATAACAGTTGTATGGTTTCATACTACTGTAGATGATGTTGTAGTTGGTTGTTTGCAGAAAGATTTCAATTCCTTGTTGCAAAGATGTTTGTATGGCAAGGAGGTATAAGACACCCTTCCTGTGTTCTGAAGGTTGATGGGAGTGAGAGTTCAAATCCAGACCTATGTAGAAATATCTCATGTGTACCTACATTTTCTAGTGTGTATGTCATAGATTACTTTTCCTCATTTCAACTTCTTGTCCCTTTCTTCATTTTTCTTTAAGAGATCAAAAATAATGCATTATAGTAATTTCTGTTTTTGATCGCACAAGTGCACTTAGCAACATTGGGTGGCATTGTGCAATGGTTAGCAGGGCTCTCTAGCAGCTGCAGCCATTGAACACCTGCAGACAGGACTCAGACAGCTAGTAATTAAAATGGATGCATTCTATGAATTCTTTTGGGCACTGTGCAAGCCAGCTAAGAGTGTTGGGCAGTGGTTAACACACAGACCTTAAGAATGATTAGGACATTAGGAAATTTCATGTAACAAGTCCTGTGGCAGCAGGTGTAAGTGTTGGGGTGGAGTACAGATAGTCCTGTGTTCTAGTACAGGGGAGTGCAACCTATTTTTACTGTTGTGACATTGCAGTTTATATCAATGAACTGAACAACAGACAAGTGTTATTTCAGCATTCTGGTGGTAACAGGTGCAAGAGTAGGACTGCCATACACATGGTTCTGGGTTCTAATACAGGCTCTTCCACACATTTTTACTGTTGTTCCACTTCCCATTATATTCACTCTCACTTATAACACTTTAGATAGTGGAGCTGATATGGATTATATGTATGAAGGATTTGTATGAGGGATGAGACACCATTATTCTGTAAGTATAATTCTGATATCTGGACTTGTATGGCCTTCACAATTAACTAAGACACATAAACAACTGGATCTATATTCAATAACCTTATCAGGTCACACACATACATGTGTAACAGCTCAAACTGTTACCTGTATTTATGTATGATTCCTGACTATGTCTGAACAGCACTTCTTCTGTGGCAAAGATGGAAAATAAAAGCTGTGGAAGAAAATGTTTTGTCCCTCATGCCTAGGTTTGAATCCCACAATCTTCTTCTTCTTCTTTCAGCTTTTTCCCAGTTAGGGGTCGCCACAGCGGATCACCTGTCTGCTCATTATTGGCAGTGGAGTTTTACGGTGTTGAGTTGCCAGCCTGACACCCAACCTTCCACAGAAGGCACACACATGCACACACACTCATGCCTAGGGCCAATTTAGAGTGTCCAATCCACCTACAGCATGTCTTTGGGATGTGGGAGGAAACTGGAGCACCCGGAGGAATCCCATGCGACCACAGGGAGGACATGCAGACTCCACACAGAAGGCACCCCAGCTGAGAATCGAACCAGATAACCTCTTACTGTGAGGTGGCAGTGCTAACTGCTGCTTGTATCCCACAACGTAAAAGTAAATATTCCTCAGTGTACCAAGACAATAAAAATGTTAGGTCATTACATTTATGCCCCCAGTGCATGTCTGCAAACGTAACTCACCTAACAGCTATCTTGCAATTTCCAATAGATATATATATATATATATATATATATATATATATATATATATATATACGCACATATGTATATATTCAGGCTGCATCAGTACACACACACCCATCAAGCTAAGGTCAAGTGTCAGATTAACCTTCCAATTTCAATTATTTAATTCCTTGCTGCTTGCCACTGCTGCGCTCCACTTAACAACATCCAAATGTGGTTAGCATTGTTGCTCGGGTTTGTGCACTAGCAGTAAATGTGACAACTGGAATTGGCAGGAAAGCATCGGTTTCCATTGCTCTACTTCAGCTAGTAGACCTGGCTGGCATTAGAGGGGAAGGTAAACACTTTACAGCACAGATGTGGAGTGTCCAGGAGTCCAGGATATTTATTGGACTCCTGATAAATACCACAGCCAAAGGCTTCTGCAGGGGGACTATTCTGGCTCCCCGTACAAGTCTGAGGTGTGGAATAGTTTGGCCCAGGCTGTATCCAGTGCCACTGGTACCTCATGCACTGGAGAGCAATGGAGGCATTATTTTAATGACCTACAGAGGAGAAAGAGGGATACTCTCAACATTTGGTTGCAGGAATTTGAGACTACAGACACCCGACAGCTGTGTTAGTATGACAATAAGAAAATATTAGTAAAACTTAGAAACCTAAATATAGGCATAATTAATATGTATAGTGCTCTTCTGTTCTTTTCTATTCATTCCCCGGTTCCCACTGAATGTGAATTCAGTCAACAGGCTCTTGTTGCTTGAGTGCAGAGACTGAGGGAAGCAAGTGGTATGTATGCAGCAGAAGAGAAGTGTTATTGTAGCTTTAAAAGTTAAAAATATATTTTTTTGGTCTTCTGTAGAGTTCTTTCAAATTGAGCATGAATATTCAACTGTAAAAGTAAGTATGCATGCATTAGTCTGTAACACAAACCAATTATAAGAGTCCAATATTAGACTGTACTCAGAGGTTGTGGGTTCAAATACCATGATTCACAATTATACAATACTGTTATTTCTTCAAAAATATTTACATTAAATTAAAAACTCTATACCAGTATCACAAATGTCCTTTTGAAAAGCTGTAACCTGTATAGTTGGAACACTCATATGTGCAATATATTCATATTTCAAGGATTACTTTCAGCAATCTGTAGTATAGTGTGTATCTGTTAGGACGTATACTTAAATGTAGTACTTCAGATAAAAGTGCTGTATAATTGTGTTAATGCATTGTATGTCACATATGATTGTACTAATTGTATCTCTTTTTCTCTTAACCCAACCCTTCGGTCCCTTTTTTGTTATTTTCTATTATATGTTGTCAAAATGTCTCCATGTCATCCACTTGTACCACATGACTAAATGGTTCACAGCAAGGTAGGCAAGCCTCAGTGGATCAGCCTTCCCCCGCTCCACTGGTTCCAGCACCAGTGCCCAGCATGTCTGAGAGCCAACCAGGCAACACACCTCGGGTCTATATTAGAACATTGAATTTTTAACAGTTCGAATCACTAAAGGTCGACCTTTAGTGATCAAACTGTTAAAACATCGAATGTTCATAAAACAAAATAAAAACAAAAAAAATAACTAAATGGTGCTGCATCCCCCACACTCCCCGCTACTTAAATATACCAACTCCGAGACCGCACTATATTGAAGTAAATGGAAATCTCCCCTTACGGAGATTTCCTTTTACTTGTTTGATATTCTGCAGTTTTGCTGTTCTTGTGTTGACAATGTCAGATTCGACATTGTCGGCTTTTGGGAATTTAATATAGACCCACAGACCTCTGCTGCTCCTGCATTACCTGTACCCTCAGGTAGTACTACCCTGGAAGCTGGTGCAGTGGTACCCTCTGGGGGCAGTGACAGGAGTGGTGATTTCATCACCCACAGGGAGTTGCCAGGGATGGTGGATAGAATCATGCACTGCACCATTGGTGTGCACCTACACCAGATGGAGAGGCTGCTCTCCCTCATAGTCCATAGGAAGAGGAGATGTCAAGAATTCCAGCTGCCAGTGGAGTAAGGAGACAGTGATGTCAATCCAGTGGTTGAGGGCTTGATTCTCTAAGCTTGATGTCCATGAAACTGTGTTATCTTCTCCCTCACTCCAATCATGGTGTCCCCCAACCTTTTGTGTCCATCACCATCCCTGTCTCTTGTCTTGTTTGTCTTGTATGTTTGCATTTGCTTTCTCACCTATCCAACTTACCTGATCCAGACATACCTACATCCCTTACCCAGCAGTCCTCTCTTAGTCAATTAAAAAAAAAAATGAGCACCTGTCCCACAAAAAAAAAAAAAAAAAAATCATCCCATATACAGCTCTCCATTTTGCACACGTCTTCTTGACACACTTGATTCAGTCCAGTTGGCTATACAACATGACTGTATTGCTGTGGAGGTGAGAGTCCAGATTCAGGTAATATTCTGCACATATTTTCTTACACTGTTAAACAAAATGGATAGTTTTAGTTCTTTCCAACCTCCCTCCTGCACATTCCTGTATTGCTTTCCCTTTGTCCTTCCCCGTTTGCTCCCCATTTCACAACTTTCCTGTCTCCCCCATTTTAATACCTTTAATCTTCTGAAAAATAGATTAATCACACACAACACACATGCACTAAGTAACAGAAAACAGCAATGGATCCTGTCACTTTTTAGGCTCTGTGTATGCAAGAAGTTTTGCATCACGCACCAATGAGCAGCGATGGTGAGTGGGGGTACAATGCTGCAGTTATCTCTGCGCAATGCTGCTTAACCCTGCTGTGTTATGCCAACACACACAGCAACACATGTACTATAAAGTATTCATGTCATTGCATTATCTCTGCTTATTTAAAAGTCTTTAAAAGTATTAGATACACCTGGGTTTGAACCCAGTATTATCTGGGCTCAAAAAGAAATATGTCAATGCATTTACACCTGCTGCCACAGGGTAGGTTAAGCAACATGTGTGTTTCATAGATTCAGTTATAATTCTCAGACATTTTGCAATGTGACTTGTGTTTACATGCTGCTTAACTATGCACAAACATGAAAAGTATGGAAAATGTGACTCTCGCATGCACAAACACTGTGCCAACCATCATGCAAACCCACTGTGTATTATGGTTGTTTGCTAGGCCCTTTCCTGTCCATTATTTAAGTAATGGTCATCACAGATGACATACATATCCTGTGTCCAAACAGCTGCCCGGTGGACTACAGATTGTGGTCAATCATTGACTCTAACTATGATATTATTATAATATACACATTATCAACACACATCAAAGTTTGCTACCACAGCCATGACAGCACTTGCAGTGACAAGAAAACATGGGGGGGGGGATTGTGACATCAGGAAAACAAACATACAACCCAAGTAGAATGTGGACATCACACCCTATAATCAGACCAATAGGTATGTGACCTTTGTTCTGGGGTAGATGGTAAGTGGAACATCCACCAGCATGTGGTCATGGTGCTGCTCCCTTGTATGTGACACAAGTATTGGGTATGTGAAGGACATCAGAGACCATAATACCTCCATACTTCCCAGCCTTCATCACACCAATAACTGAATACAGTGCATCCTTCTTCTTGTATCTCCCTACATATCCTCCTCTGATGTGTAACTGAAGTGCGCCACCTTTGACATAGTGAGCTGTCACACAGCTTATTGGCCATACCTAGATATTCTTTTTGTGGTATAAACATTCATTTTGTGACCACTAACTGACAGGTTTGTCATATTCATTTATTATTGTTTGTTACCATGGGTACAGGGTCAAATTTATACTTAGCAAAGACTGCAGGATTGTTTATTTGTGGATTTAATTGTTAATGTTCCACAGGCACTTGCAAAATGCAGATCTAGACAAAAATCCACAATGTACAATTGTGTCTCTGCACAAGATAACTGTGCTTCTGCACAAGGCATGACTTAGGGACAACAAATTAACTGAGGATGCTTTGCCAATGTAGTTTCACTAAATTCAAAAGAGTTTCCTTCAGGTGAATAGCACTGCATTCAGAGATAAGCCATAAGGAACGCAATTTGAAAGCTGGCAGTATTATATTAATGGTTTCTGAGAAGGCATATCAGGTCAAAGTATTATTAATGCTGAAGCACTCAGAATATGGGATACTGTGGACTTTAAATTCTCTAAACTGATACATAAACTTATACAAACTTCTGCAGGGACTCTAAAGGTGAGAGTGATCTATAAATACTTAATGTCTGACCACTGTTTTCAATGTGATAAGGGAAGGTTGTTATTTTCAAAAATGTATAAGTTTATGACACCTCTGGCCTGAATCAAAACATTTCCACTATCTTTTTTTTTAATAAATTTGGCTAGCAAAATAATCAAATTATTGAAAAAATCAGCAGTGTATTTTCACTTCATTATTAAATCCCTGATGAACAACAATTCTGCACTTATAAATATTTGAAAACATTACTTTCATTTTGAACCATGAAAATGCAGCACAGACTAATTTAGAAACAAGAAATTCACTAAAATGTGCCACAAGTGGAGTTTTATCTTCCCTATTTAAAATTGTCTTTACATATAATTGAATATTGTATTTTAACTTCCTGCAGCTCTTGCCTCATTCCTCAGATCTACCAGGTGTACCTTAGCCTCCCCCAGGTTTAATCCAACCCAGGTCTAGGGCTGGAGAGGAGATCAAAGACACTGCTGTGGTATCATACTGTTACAGAGAGTGTGCTCTAACCTGTCTACCCCCATGACAACCTTGCAAGCTCTTCAGTTTTGGCCTTTAGGAGGCATGTGTATGCTTCCATGCATGTACAAGCACCTGACCAAGTGGTATAAAACACTTGGAGCACAAATCTATTCAGGATCTTGATGCTGCTGTTATAGTGACCCTAGGTAGCCACGATGGGTGAAATGGTGTCAGTTGCTGATTCTACCATGTTCCCTTCATCTCCCCAGCCACTAGTGCCCAAATGGTACATTAAAGGTTTCTATCCTTGAATACCGCTTCTTAATTTCCCTGTATACATGCTTTCATGCATAAGTATACATTTAAGCCTTCAAAAATACATCATACTATGTAAGAACTCATTTCTCCATCATTACAAATACAATGATCATTAATGTACATAAAATATTGTGAAGAGTATTTATATTGTTGGTTTGAAATATCTTTACACACCTCTGATGGCAGAACAAGGCAAATGATCTATCTAGTTTGTCTTGTGTGTAAAGAAAGTATCTTTCAGCTGCTCTTGGAACAAGTGCATAAGAGGAGAAATTCATCTTTGATCACTTAAAATTGCTGGAAGTATACCAGTGATAGTTAAGTGTAATGTCCAGTCAGCTGTGGTGTAGTAGCTAGCATTGCTGCCTCACAGCACTTCATTCTCTCTTCCATTCTCAGCTAGAGTACCTTCTGTGTGGCGTCAGCATGCCCTCCTTGTGTTCATGTTTGTAGTTGAAGGTGTTCCACTTATTTTCCCACATCCCAAAGACATCTATAGGTGAACTGCTTACCCTCTAAACTGATTGTAGATGTGCATGCTGTGTGTGTGTGTGTGTGTGTGTGTGTGTGTGTGTGTGTGTGTGTGTGTGTGTGTGTGTGTGTGTGTGTGTGTGTGTGTGTGTGTCCATTTGTCCTGAAATGGACTGGTGCCTCATCCAAGATTAGTTTCTCTGCCTTGTGCCCAGTGAGTGCTGAGTGCTGGAATAGACTGTGGCTTCCAGAGACTCTAAACTGGATTAGGTAAGCAATCAGAGAATGAATACCTTAATGCCAATTTCTCATAATTCTGTAGTCCATCTGTATACAAATAAAATCAGTACTAATTCAAAGTAAAGAATGTGGAATAACACAGCCAATTTTGTAAGTAGTAAATTCAGGAAGAAATGCAAGTATTGGTAAATGTGTATTCTGGGCTAAAATGTCAAACTCCATGAAATCTTCTGTTTTTCTAGTTCTCATATAATCCCTATTATAGAATTTCATGGCAATCTGCATTAGTGTCCTTGCCTTATGTTTACCTCCTCTCCCCTCCACTTATCTGAAGACTTTCTGAAAGACATTCTGGCTTCATAGTCTATGACCTGCCACTGCAACCTGTTGCATTTATGCACTATATTTTGTGTTTAAAAGTACTTTTTTGCTCAGGTTAAGCACTTTACCCATCTGGCATGCATGATCTTCCTCCTTTGTCTTTTGTTTGGACTTGCATACCATCACACTTTCCCTCACATGTCCTGTGCTCTCGTATGATGCCACTTCCTTCTTACCTATCCTTAGTTCTGGAAAGAGTTATGTTTTGTTACTTCTTCTTTTTCAATTTTCCTCTAGCTCCTTTATCATTATAGTAACCCTTCTTTATACCTTTTGCCTAACCAGGGATCTACAGAAGGTTTATATAACCTTTCTGCTCTTGACTTCTGTTCCTCTCCAGATACAACTCACCATCTTATTGGTCTTGGCTACAATATTCTCAGTTTTACTTGGTAGGCCAAGTCTGCTGTTACTATCACATCAACGTTCTTCCTAATGTGCACATTTTAAGATCGTTCTTCTAAGATGGTATTTCACTTTGGAATTCTTAAAAGCCAGGTGACATAATTCACATTCCGAGCATTACACCTTTGATTTTACATCTCAACCCACACTGTCAGTCTCCTCAGGTCCCTCGGAAGACTTGCCACCTCTCTTGCACTCTATAATCCATAAATAGAATAATACTTTTCTTAATGTCCTTCATGGTGTATAATGCAGCAATGCCAAAAAGCACTGGTCCCATGACCAACCCCAGTGAAACTCCTCTAACTACTTTCTCCTTTTAAAAAGCTTCATTGCCTAGTCCTCCTTACTACACAACACCAATAATTTATTCAGTCTTTATTACTGTAAGGCCCTTCTATTTACCTGCCAGTCTGCTGTGAGGAACAGAGTCAAAGGCTTACAGAAGTCAAAATATACAACCTTCACTTTGTTCCCTTTGTCAGCATCCAAGCATAAAAATGAGTCACATTGGGTGGAAATTATGTTTGTTTCAATAAACCAGTGTTGATATATCTGCCCTTGGCTGACTCTCTAGTACAACAGCTAGATTTTCCCTCAGTATCTTCCCCCGACCATTCCTACTGCGCAAGACAAGTTTTTGAGTCTGTAGCTTCCTGGCACAGCTCTAGCTCTGCCTTGTGGAGTGTTACAGGTATTGTCTCTCTCCGGTGTTTGAGCATCTTGCCTCTTCTGAGTCACGGGCTGAAATATTATGGTAGGGTATCTTTAAGTATACATAACACATTCTTTATGATCTTTTGAAATGCACTCTGGATGATACACTCCTTTCCTCAGTTTCCCTTTCTGTGTGACTGCTGGCAAAATGCCCACCCTCTTTCTCCTTTCTCCATGCCAAGCTGAAACACTTCCTTTTTTTTTTGCTTTATGAAGGAGGAAACATAAAATTCATTGAGGCTTTCTGCCTCTTCTCCTCACTCAACATACTCTTTCTCACCCTTGATCAGTCCCTGAAGCTCTGAATTGACCTTCTTTCTTTCCATTATGTACCAAAGTCCTGTCTTCACTGTTCATTCCCATCTGCTAGTGGGTTCTGTAGCTTTGCCTTTGCCTTTCTTACTACTGTTGTAAACTTTATTCTAAATTCTGCCTCCTCTCCTACCCAGCTCTCCTTAACTCATGAAATGCCTTTTCATTTGCAAGTCACTGAACCAGAATATGTTCCTGGTTTACTCTTTATAAGTATTTGTACCTAGTAGGCTTGCCTGATTAATAAAAAAAGAAAAATGAATACATCAGTCTTGTCATACTGGCAGTTAAAACAGTGAATCCCTTCATCACCAGCTGATTAATCAGCCAGCCTTTTACTGCTTTCACCTTTTATTTCGCTCTACCTGTCTTTTGTCAGTCTTGACATTTTGTTAATATTGCATTCCAACATCTACTTTTGGATAATTTGCCATGGATCTACACTTTCCCCATTATGTTTTTAGTTTATATCTTATTCCTAAATTTGGTCCACTCATACTGCCATAGTAGTATCTTTCCTGTACTTTTAACTGAGCTCATTTCTTTTAGGATTCTGTGGGTTGTGATCACAACACCTCTATTTCATTCTTTATTGGTTGATAATTTCCTTTCTTCCCAAGTTTTTTAATCATGCTTGTTCTAGTTCAGTGAATCCTTGACTACATCACTATATTTTTTCAGTAAGACTTCCAGAACTTCATGCAGTAATGCAAACAAGACCCCCCCACCCAATTTTCCAGTGTAATAAGAAAATCATCTCAGGTTCCCAGGAGCTCGTGCCTTGAGCTACATGCTTGCACTGACATCTGTCCTTCCCTATACATCAGTTGCACTGTGTATTTGGGGGTGTGGTATGTGTGTAAGGGGAGTGCTCCTGTTACAGACGTCTCTTTCTCCTTTCCTCCCCCATTATACATACTACATACAAGTGTCGTTCGTTTTCTGCACCATTAGTGTGTTGCTTTGCACATACCTTGTTCTCAAGATGAAACTGGATTAGATTGATAGGGTGGCTAAACAGAGACTTAGGAGTTGTGATGGTATAGGCTGGTCGCCAAGTAATGTTCCATGAAGCTCCTCTATTTATCAAAGTGCTCACATATTTTTAACTGTGTAATAATGGAGTTATTGAATGCTATTACCATTAGTTTTCTTTAATTGTTGTATTAACAATGCCTCTTTCCTAAAATGTTTTTATTTAACACAATCCAGTGGATTAATTGAGGTTTTTGTAAGAAAAGACCCTCTATTTTCAGCATGTAGTACATTCTAGTTCAGTGGACTGTGGCTACAATTGAAACAGCTGCTTAATTAGAACTGTTCCATAACAATTATGCCCCTCTCATAAAATTGTCTTACTGAGCTCTGTTTGTATGAACAAAGACATGGGAAATTCCTTTTAGTGGTATAATCAGCTGCCATTTCACTATTTATTTAAAATTGTATTCATTTGTCAGCAATTAGAAGACAATGGCAAACTAGAAAAATCTCTTATTTTATACACTTACGATGTTTATCATTATTATTTAGTCTGTTTAACAGCTAAACAACATCTGCAAGCTAAAATACAGTTTATGTCATTTGTGCTCTTGGAAATGACAGTGATAAATGTACTTTGTTTTAAGGAGGTAATAGCTTAAGTGGAGTATTTTTCATTTCAACAAGGTGTTCCATAGAAAAGTGATTGTATTTAACATTGCAGCTGATGCAGAGAAAAGGAGCTGTAAATAACATAAATGAAAAACATTCAGAAGCACTAGTGAAATCTAGTGGAAGATTTTTCAGATTCTTATACTTAGTAAAATAAAACATGATGCAGTGTCACCTTTTGATAATCAAATGAAAATTCTGGGAGCTAAGATTTATTGGAAATTTTAGAGTTGAAAATTATTGAATGCCTATGTGCTGATGTGTAATATTCTTTGATATTATGGTATATTACAAAGTAAATCTGTGGGAATTATTCCAAAAATTCTATGTATAAATAGTCAGAGTACTGAATGTTGTATGACCTTAAAACCACTGAAATAAACATTTTGTAGCCTGAATATGCAACCTGTGAAATTTCTCCCTAGATCTCCACTGTACCTTCAGTCTTATAATAATAACAGTCTTGTAGCAAATTCAGAATGAGGTAAGAACTTGAGTTCTGTGTTAATCATTTAGCAGATTCTGTTGACATGCAATTATAAATCCCTGACTATAACCCTAGCAACCTAGGTTTGATTAGTGGCATGTCTATTGGCTGTAGTTGGTAGTGGATTAAGAGGGGTGAAGGGGCAATGCTTGCTTGCCCCTCTTTCAGGGAATGGGTGGGGTGTGGTCCAGGGCACACACAAAGCATTGATTTTCCTCTAGTGGATACCAGAAAGACATGCATGTTCTGTGCATTCCAGGAAGTGGGATCAGTGTGGATTTATATTACTCATGGGAAGGAATGACCGACTCACACTATGCTCATGGCACATTCTCCGAGCGAGAAAAAGAATAGGGCATCCATTGATGCCTCCTCAATGATATGCCTTCTCATTAGATGAGGGATCTGATGGTCAGAACACAGCACAGACCCCCCCTCAGAAAATATGTCAATAATTTATAAATGCATGCATGGATCTGCATTTTTAACCCTGTTAAATGCAATTTGTGCACATGTGCAATTTTCAGCAAGCAAACGTTAATTCACATTCTTTTACACAGCTATACACTTTCAAAAAAAGGTTTGGACATTCACTAACTCAGATATTATCAAGAACTTTTCCCATTTCATGTCATATCATGACATGCCTGGAGTTACCACTTTACTATCACTGATGGATTATGGCAAGAAACACACATGGGTCTACTTGGCAAAATGAAAAGCTGGACTGTTTACGCACCTCTGAAGTGTGAAATCTCAATATAAAGCCCCAGCTTGGTGTAACATCCTCACCAGGGCCAGCCTTTAGTCAGCTGGTGCCCTAGGCAAAAGGGCTTCACAATGGTCCCCCACACACACACACACATACCACCTGGTGCCCCCACCCTGGTCTACCTACACCATCCGGATTGCTTATTTTCTTTATTTTTCTCACAGTTTGTCTTACTCTTTAGTTTTTCCTGTATTCATTCAATACATTTTAAAGAAAATTAGTTATTACAAAAAAATAAGCAAACAAATGCTGGAAAAGCTGCCCTGCTGACTGTACTTGCTTTACTTTTGTGGATTATCTTTCCATATGAGTTTAACAGCATTAAAACATTTATGTGTTATTTCTGAAATGTATTTTTTCTATAAAATTATTGCAGTCAGAGTTTTGTGTAATTGTTTACTTACACATTGACAATTACTGGGTTTCATGTCATCCCTACATAAAGGATTTTATATTTTAAAGTCTGGTCTTATACATCATATTGGAATCTAACTATCTAATTTTCATAAGTTCTGTAAAGATTTTGCCAAAATTTCCTTTACTTCAGTACTAAGCCACCACCATTGACATAAAGGGATACAACTATGACTACATACCTGGTGACCCAACTTCAACCAGTGGCTCTGTTTGGGGAGAGGAGATGGACACTCGCTTGCTCATGAGCACACACTAATTGGTATAATCCCTGATGAACACATGGGATCACAAAGAACTGCTTGCAAGGTGACAGAGCCAGTTATCATGCATGCATTGAATGGCCCATTGCCTGCCAACCAATTGGATATGAGCAAGTATACAAGAGAATTCAGGGATACAAGTAAAGCCCAGTCCTCCTAATAAAATGACACCACTGATCCGGGTGCTCAGCATCACCCTCCCCCCAAGAAAGAATGAGGTCAAATAACTGGCACTGGAAGGTGGGGAGCCTTGATGGACTGAGAAGGACTGGAGCAAAAATAAAATAAAAAGAATCATTACTGAATTTTATTTCACAACACCGGATTAGTGGAAATGATCTTACATTAGCTTCCTCTGATCTTAACACACAGCTACCCACCTCACTTGATGACCTGTCTGTTGATTTAACATTACTGCTGATTTAAAGAAATAAGTCTGAATGAGGGAACTCTCCCTTACTCCAACCCATACCTCTCAATCTCCAGAGGAGGTATTCAGGGATAGAGTTCCTTAATAGCATACATTTTTCATATTTATACATAAGGTAGCTAGAGTTTCAAACACAACTAGGGCACAGTTAATATATAAACAGAAAGTGGTTAGTAGAGTTATAGAAAAATATCAGCAAAAGAAACTTATAAATTTCTTAGTCATTTGCTGCACATTTTACATGTTGGTATTTTGTTCTTTCTTCCCTCCCTAACTTCCGTACTTACCACATTAAGTGCTGTGCCCAAAAAATGCAGACATATATGGTAGCCCCAGAACCAATATGGTAATCTCATTAATAAATGAAATATCATAACTCTATATTAACCAGCTAAATAATTATACTGAATTATAATTAAAATAACAGTTTAAGCTGGTCTTGGATATTATTTCGCTAAATATTAACTAGTAATTGAATTGCAACATAGTGAAACATATGACAATGAGTAGAACTGTCCTTGAAATAATTACATTAGATAAAAATGATAACAGATATAATTTCTACAGCATGAAATCAAAACCATTAGCCCTGTGCCAGTATCTGTTATCTTATATTGGCAGTACAAGCAAGATCTAATCAGACCCAACAATAATCACATTCTATGGCTCTTAACCTTGGGGGAAGAGAGACCAAAAATGAAAGCTTGACATCTTTAAAAAAAAAAAAAAAAAAAAAAACACATAAACAATATACAAGGTCTCATATTGTAGTCAGGCCTATTTGTGATATTTGTAAGCAGGAAGTCCACAAGTTAAATACATTTAGTATGCAAATTACACAAAAGAAAATCATAGAGTCACAGTGCACCAAACATCATAAAACAATGCCAATGTTCAAGTATAAAGTCAAAACATAGATCCCATTTCTTGTATATAATGCTGTTGAGATAGCTGGATACAACTTAATCAACAACATGCTTATATAGTCGACTGCCTCTTACCCGGCCTCTTTTTAACCAGCCTCCTGTTTAACCGGCCATCAAATTTCTGCCATAGCCCTAGCAAAAGACAACAGAGAAGAACAACACTTCACCTCCTCTCGGTTAAATAATGACATACATTTGAGTTTTAGACTTCATATTCTTTAGAAAAATGTATACTAACACAAATCCTGTTATTCTAGCTGATATATAACCTATAAATGCTATGTGTATGAATTTTCTGATTAACCAGACATTCATTTATCCAGCCTAAGGTCCGGTCCCACCGAGACTGAGTAAGAAGGAGTCTACCTGTACATATTTAAAATGCTCTGTCAAGATAAGGAAACAAACAAAATTTCACTCATAGCGTAGGTTTAAGTAGTGAGCCATGATTATTGTGGCTGTCTCTTGTGTTGTGTGTTGACAACAGAAATGCACTCATGAACATCTAGTAACTGAAGATCAGATTAGGAGAGCTCATCTCAGTACAAATGCATGCATCAGTTTCACAAGATGACAACCAGTCCTGCCACTGATATAAAGGAAAGGCTAGAGTGTCAGCTTCTAATAATCTTCAGCAGTGTTATGATAGTAAAGGAAAGAAACATTTCAACAGATCACAGTGGAAAATGCTGTATTATAATGAAACACTGAACACTTGACCTCAACCACCCTCAACCACACACACACACACACACACACACACACACACACACACACACATGCGTGCGCATGCACACACACACACAGACAAGCATATATATACATTTAACTCATGTTCTGCTAAACGTTATGTATAAAATTCAATGGTAGAAGTTTCTTTTTTGGGGTTGCAGACTAATTTAATTCAGGCCAATTACAAGTTTTGCTTTTGGTATCTTAATTGACTTTACTTTTTCCAATATGCTATAATGTTTTAATGTTCACCTTAAAATGCACACTGAGACAACCTCGTCATCCAATACCAACCTTAACCTGCACTAGTAACCATTCAGTGCACTATGCACTTGTGTGCCGTGGCATTTGCTTGCATCTTGCCCACTCCCATAGTGCTTGCCTGCTGAAAGTTGGACAATATAGAAGAACAACCACAGATCTGTCAATTGAGCAAAATTATATTTTCAAGCCAAGAGTGTCCATCCTTTCCTACAAAAAAAAAAAAAAAAAAAAAATCACAAGCCACAAAATATTATCGAAGAACTGGAATCAGAAGATCTAGTAATTTCCACCAATAGGCTCAAAAATGCCAAAATCAGATTGCAGTCAGGAAAAGGAGTAATTGACCTGGAAGAGGGTGCCAACAACAAGAAAAAGTACTTTACTGAAGTGTGGATGGGCTTGGGGCCCCTCTTCTCTCAGCCACAGCTTGTGGGTTGGCTGGGCACAGACTCAGGATTCAAGACTGGCTGTATGCAAATCAGGGGCCCATGAAAGAATGCTGATTTGCCGTTTAAATGGAGATGACTTGGCCAAATCAGACACAAGTGTATTGCTTTGCTTAACACCTTGCACAATTAGTCACTCTTCACCCAGGCTGAGCAATAATACAGAGATACAGCAGTTTGACTGCTTCGAATCATCAGGTTCAATAGCTATGAGAAACAAGTTTATTGCAGGTAGTCAGTAATGGGATGCCTCTAGTATCTGTGTGCCTATGTTGTTGTATACCTCCAACAACAGGTCATTTCTATACTTGTTGCTGCAAAAAGAAGCTTACCTGATGTTGGACTATTCTTTGCCTACAGAAGAACAACTCAATGAGTAAGGTGAAATGGGTGGAGATTTGGGAGAAACTCTAATGCATTATGCAGCTATTGGGGTTTTCATCCTTCTAATGTTGGGAAATTAACTCATAGGTTCATAGGTTCATAATTGTATGCTAGGCTAATGGCCACTAGGATCCTTAGAAGCCTAGCTATGCAACCCACATGCGACCCACTAATTTGATTTATATAGGTGGTTATTTACTAACCGCCTCTGTCCATCAGAGACATGTGAGTCAGACCAGGGGTAAATTTCTAATTATTCATCCATTGCTCCAAACTGCACTTAAAAAAGGATAGGAAGGAACACTGCTTCACATGGATGGAGGTGCCTCTTCCAGAAAATGTGAATTCTCTGAGAAACATATCTAAATCTCTAAAATGCACTATTTTTGACACAAGCAAAATTTAGGTAATTTATTCTAGTAGTTCTGATGCTATTTGTTTTGTGGATGTGCAAAAATTTCATTAAAACAGGGACCAGGGATATCCTGCATGCCAGGCAAAGATCACCTGTCAAAAGTCTGTATGATACCGAGTAAAGAGACAGGGCTTTCAGGCAATCAGCATAGGACATTATGTTTACTCACTTGTATTTTTTTTGTAAGGAACTTTTGTGGACATTGCAGTTACTGCATGTATCTGGTTAGGTACATACTGAAAGGGTCATTATACTCTATGATGGCCTGATGAGGGTCGAGTTCAGTGGTATGACGACCTCTCTGGAACTAGATGCCATGCTTATAAGCTGAGCAGCATAGAAGGATTTTTTTACTACCTTGGACACATACCGGTTAAAGGCTACATTACATTACTGTCTATATGAGTTCTCAGATCCCTGAATAGTGAATCAACTTTTAAGGGTGTCTTATTGATGATGTAGCTACCTAGTTTGATAGATTTCCCAAAAGATGAAATAATACATTTTTTGGTAAACTATTTGTCTGTATTAGACCTTTCTGAAGGGTATCCTCATTTCTGAGGGATTCAATGACTGTTCCTAGTTTGACACTGATTTTGATATCTGAGAAGAAGCTGCCAAAGAGGAATTGGCCCAGCACAGATCCCTGGGGACTCCACTAGTTACCAGCCTTTTTGTGGAGGTGGCCTCACCAATTCCTCCTGGACCCTATCAGTGAAGCAGCTAGCTATCTGACACATTATAAAGGAGTTTATACCTAGTTCCATAAGTTTGTTGACAATGCCTGAGTGGGGTGTTATATCAAATGCTTTAGCCAGATTTAGGTAGGCTGTATGCAGCATTTTCACCTCATTCATTGCCTTAGTGACCTTTTCAAAGATGTCCACCAGATTTAGTAAGCATGACCTACCTTTGACAAAGCCATACTAGGATGGATCCAGTATCTGGAGGTCTCCTATGTCCTTGATGATAATTTCCATGATAATGCTTTCCATGGATTTGCAAATAGGACTAGTCAGACTAATGGGTTTGTAGTTTCCAGGAACTGTTGTAGGCCCTCCCTAATGAAGGGGGATGGCCATTGCAGTCCTATATTCATGTGCACAAAGTCTGTTTTAAGACTATACTTAAATAATGTCTCCAGGGGTCATATTCTAGATTATTCAGGAGGCATCCTGGGATGTTATTGCGGCCCATAGTGTACATGTTCTTGGCTTTAGTGAGCACAGTCTGTACATACTCCTTAGTTTTAGTTGTTTAGTGTTTAGTTAGTTTGAGAGTTAGGGTGAGAGGGGGGGTAAAGTTGGAACTGAATTTGCCTGCTAACAGGTTTGCTATATTACCAGGCTCAGTGAATGTGGCACCATCAATCATCAGTTCAGCGCATTGCTGTGTGCTGTCCTTAAGGTTTCTGACATAGCTGTAGAAGGCCTTAGGGTTATCTTTCACATGGGAGGCTATCTTAACCTCAAGGTTGGCTTTGCTTGATGTAAATATCCCTCTAAGTTGCTTATTTACTTTGAGTAAAGAGTTTCTAGTTTTATGGGAATTACCTTTCCTGATTTTTTTCCATAATTTTTCCTTATGTTGTGTTCCACCGGGTAGTTTCTCTCTAGGGCTAGTCTTCAGCTTACTTATGGTAGGTACAACAGCCTTTATGCAGCCATTGACATGGTTGTACAGAGTTTCTGAGAGCAATTCAGCATAGGCTGCTGTGTTCTCTAGGTTTTGAGGGGCATTACATTTTGACAATCCATCACTTAATAAAAATGCAAATTGCCTTGGAATTGTTGCTGTTACTGGTTTAAGTGGGATTACAGAGCTGATTTTTATTTCTAAGGAGACAACTTTATGGTCAGACCTTAACAGGGGAGGATGAGATGGGGGGAGGGGGGTGCAGCATTCTCCCATGTTTGTAAGCACAAGGTCCAGTATATTGGAGCCTCTAGTGGGCGTATTCATTATTTGGCTAAAGATGTTTGTATCTATGAAGTCTAGGAATCACTGTGCCTGTAGATTTGAGGCTGTGTATGGTTTCCATTCTACAGAGGGGTAATTAAAGTATTCATGCATAGGGTGTTAGGATGGCTGTAAGTATCTCCAGTAGGTCCAAGTGTGCAATGTGAGCTTCTTTGGACATGGAGGGTGACCTGCAGTTGGGTAGGATGTGGTACAGCATTTTATCTTTGGTGACTTGCAAGTGGAGAAACTCCAGCATGTCATCCTGTTTGCCCATCTAGAGGTATGCTTGTTATTGATCTATATTGAGACACCTTCTCCTTTAGCCCTTTTCTGTGCAGCTACTGGCCTAAAGGTGTGGAAGACACTGAAACCTTTCACTGCCAGGGTGCTCTCTCTCACTTTAAAACATGCCTCCATAATTGCACAGGTGTGTATATTCTCGAGTGTGAGGAGGGCTTTGAGGGAGTGTATTTTTTTGTTTATTTCCCGGCACTGAGCAGTAGCACCCTAAGGTTCAGTTGAGTTTATTTTGCTATGTTGGTAGGTTTGTCAGTTTGGCATTACCTAAGAAAGAGACTATGGAGGTGGATAAAGTTTTAGTCAGTATTCAAAAACCTAAAGTGGAGAGATTCAGACCATCCTTGGCAAAGCAACATAGGATCATTGGAGGTTACTAGGCTATTGGCCCTGAGGCCCTTATAAGTCTAACCAAGAGTTTAGCCCATGTTTAGACAAATCAGCACCCGATGCCCCTGCCTAACAGAGGCACAGGTAATCCCAGGGGTATATTTTCTGTTTCCCATCTAGTTATCCAGGTTGTGCTTAAAAAAGGGGTAAAGAAGTAGTCTGCTTGATGTGGAGAGGGAGACTATCCCATAGACGGGGGAGTCTCTGGGATACAAATCTGTCCCAACAACAAGTCTTGTTGATGTCACAGACCAGGTTGAGGCAGTGCGTGTGGGTTACTCGAGCAGAACTTGACTTGTGGATATGCAGCAGTCCCATCAAGGTGGGGTCCATGATAGCCTTGTATGCCAGACAGAGGTCACTTCTGAAGAGTCTGTATGAAACTGAGTAGAGGGATATGACTTTTAGCCTATCTGTGTATGGTAGATATTTGAGGCCCTGGATTCTCCTGGTGAGGAACCTCTGTGGTCTCTCCAGCTGCTGCATGTGCTTTGCGAGGTACATGCCAAAAGGGGAGTTGTACTCAATAGTGGGCCTTATAAGGGAAGAATGCAGGAATGTTATGACCTCCTTGTCCCTGGATGAGATACCCTTACTTATGAGGTGGGCCATGTAGAAGGCTTTCTGTACAATGGAAGCAACATGGTGGTCAAAAGTCAGGCTGCTATCAACCTGGGTGCCCAAATCCCTCACGACTGATTGCTTGCTTAGGACGTTGTTATTAATGTGATAATTTGTGGGGATGTCACTCTCCTCAAAGAGGGTGATGATGCATTTTTTATTAAGCTTGAGGCCATGTTTCTGGCACCAGTCATTTGTCTGTGTGAGACCCTCATGGAGGATGTCCACATCACTAGGAGAATTGATGACAGCACCCAGCTTCCAGTCATCTGCATGGTCTATTAACCATGTCCTTCCAAGGTGACAAATATGAAATCCCCTTAGAAAGACATCAGAAAGACAGACAGTTGTTGAAATGAATCATTTTTTTTTTTTGTTGGCACTGTGGAATCATCCTTGGTGACGGTGATATGCTGCTCAGTGTTAGGCTTATACCAGCCTGAGACTCACAGTCTGAAAGTTCCATATTGTCTCTCATCATATAGTCCAGGGAGGTGCACCTCAGGTCATTTATACCTACATGGACTTTAATGGAATCATACTGGTAGCTGTAGCATTTAAATCTACATGGACTTTGATGGAATAATACTGGTACTTGTAGCATTTACATCTACATGGACTTTGATGGAATCATACTGGTACCCGTAGCATTTACACATACATGGAGTTTGATGGAATCATACTGGTACCTGTAGTATTTACACCTACATGGAGTTTGATGGAATCATACTGGTACCTGTAGCATTTACACCTACATGGACTTTGATGGAATTGTACTGGTATCTGTAGCATAATGACTTGAGTGCATGTGTGATTTGGTAGATTCTGGCTCCTGATAAGCAATTAACAGTTCTCTTCTCCTTATTCAGCCTGGTTAGAGGGGCATCAGTATATATTACCCCTATGACAAGAGTTCTGAGAAGTGTGTTTGCTTGCTTTAGGTGCTTCGTGTTTGGGGCTCCACTGAGAGTGGCAATATGTGTGGCATTAGATGTTGTTTTTTCTAAGTGTCTTTGGGCTTTCCGCGGCATAGCTTTGACAATGAGTGATCTAGGCAATCTTTGTTGTTTAGGAAGATTGCTTTTATGTGCCTCAGCATACATTATTCTATGTGTGTGTGTTGTGTATGCATTGTTTCAACAACGTGATGTGCACTTGCATGAGACTTTAGCCTCCAGTGTCATTGTGTAAGTACACCTCTTGTATACTGTGTCTGCTTCATTAAGGATTAAGTGGTTGTCAGTAAACATGAGACAATTGCTGCATTGTCTCAAGATGCCCATATCCACCAAGCTAGCCACAGAGAAGTTAGGAAATTGCATATCCATACCGTCCAGTGCTTTGATTGGTGAGCTTCAAGGGGGAGGTTTATTGGGGTTAGAAAACTATTAAGGGTGCTTTATTGGAGCAGATTATGCTAAACAGTACTAAATTCTATTAACTTTAATTTTTATACATATTGAATGCAACTAAATCTGTAGGCATTGGCACTTGACTCCCAACTAGCTGCTTTAAGCTTGTTGGTGCACAAGGCATTTGTCCTATACTGCCGACCGACAGGTTAAGTTTTATGAAGCATTCGTTCTAGGTATTTACTACTATACAGGACACTGCTAACCCATGCAAACATGCAAGATTTCTAGCAGCACATACAAAACAGAAAACTAACTAATGAGCCCTCTGCCCAATAAAATTACTACACTATGAGATCTTTTGTGTTTTTCCCAACTCAGGTAGACCAGGCAAATACTTTCTGCCACACAATGAATAAACCCAGTTGTCCAAATGTAAAAACACAGTAGAAGAGACCCACTTAAACAACTAGCTGGAAATCCCTTGCTGAATGCAATTTTATGACAGTAAAAAGAAATCTGTGGTATCCCTCGCAGTCTCAGGAAAACGTAGAATACAACCTATACTGGGTCCAAAACAAACCAAGAAGAAACTTCACAGTTCACTTAAAAATTGAACTGTAAAATATAACTGTAAAATATGTTACAAAATAATCAAATCGCAGTTGAGTTAAAAATGGAAATCCTTTATTGAAACACACAAACAAGCGATCAGGGCTGAGTATAATTAAAAGCATCAGAAACATTCCTTATTTATATATAATCAAGTTGTTTGGAGCAAGGGAGTAGTTACAGAGGGTGGTTCTGTTAAGAGCAATAAACGCATTAATAAAATCATTCCTGTAGCCAAGTTCCCCTTCCCCTTAATACCAGTCTGTGCTAGCTAAAACTGAACTAGAAAGCTAGAGATAAATTACAGTCTAAGACCTGTTTATTGATACTTTGTATAGGCTAACCAATTAATCAAAACTTAATTAACTATGAAAATAACTCAAAAATGACTGACTGACTGACTAACAAAAAGATTTACCAATAGACATCTACCAGAATAAGTATTATTAAATATACAACTTTTAGCAAACATCACTTTCATATCAAATAAATACTCCATCAGGTATGTGTGTCAAAAGCAAGTCATTATATGAATGAACATGTATATAGATATACAACTGAAAACTTAAGTCTGAAGAATGAAAAAACATAGAAATAATTGCTAAGCTGGAAATTCAGTGATAAATATTAAAAATAAAGTACTAAGGCCATTGGAATCTGTTAAAGTGTGGCATTTAACTATAAAAACAGTGTGAGTGTGTAAGAGTGCACTCAAGAGTAATTGCAAGCTTTAAAATAGAAAAAGAAAAAGAAAAAGAAAAAAAAACAGGCTCATGCACAGACTTTCACTGCCTAAAAGGGAAAAGTGTAATAAAAGTACTCAGGTTAAAAATCTAAGGTAGCAATTAATGTGGAGCCATCAAAAATGATTAATGTATACATGAGACACCTAAAGAATGTCCTTTCTAACATTGTAAGTTAGTGCTAAAAGAAGTAAACAGTATTTGATATTTGTTTTTAAACACAATATAAGCAAGTAATGTCAGCATTAATCAGTCCCGTATCAGTCTTTTAAACAGTGGGATAGTTTTCTGAGTTCTAGTATGCTTTTTATGGTAAAGGAGCTTTACTCAAGAGCAATACCAGTTTGCTGGGTGGGCACTCAGTATCATGGATCTATAGATAATGCGTGGGAAGAGTACATACATAGTGTATACAATAGGTTATAGCAGTGTGAGAAGGGAAGGAGGGTCTTTGGAAATCAGATTATCATAAGCGGCGGACGCCAGTGACACAGCCTTATTACAAAACAACACCAACAATAAGGGTTTGAGGGTTGAGGAAAGCCAATCAGGCTACCCAAAGAAGCATACAATCAGATAAGGCAATATTGGAGGGCTTTCAGAAATGTTAGCTTAACGTGTTAGTGGGGGATGGGGTGGACACAGAATGCAGCTTAAAGGAGGTAAAAGATAAACAGAATATAAAAACACTGAATCACAAACTGGAGCAGAGACAATTCTCTCAATACTGAACTTCTACTACAGTTTAAGGCACCAGACTATGTATACATTTTTCAATAACACTGTTTATGGAAAAAATGCAATAATAAATGACTAAGGCTCAAAATCTTACAGGAGTTCACAAGTCTGCCACCACTGTGAATTAAACTACATGACTATTGGCCAGCAGGCTTTAAAATACAAACAGATAGCTTTTACAAGCAATTCTACTTAGGGAAATAGAAGTATAGAATAACACAGAAAAACAATAAACAAGAAAAAAATCCCAGAACAAACTTAAAAATGCAAACAGATAGAACAGAGCAGAAAAGTACAAAGTATTATTACCACATAGCTCACTAAGTGCATCTCAAATATTTAAGCAGAATTTAAATAATTAAAATAATTTTATTCTCTTTCTTTCCTTTTTTTTTTTGAAAAGCTACATACTCATAGTTCCACCCCTCTCTAAGTCTCGGATAAAGTAAACTTTAACAAAGTATTTTTCAAAGAACTCCTTCCTTTTGCGAATGCATCCAGTGGATGGTCATTATGATCTGTCATATGATGAATAGTCATGTAAGAAATTACAGCCAAACATTGAATAGTTAAGTGCATAGTCTGAGATTGGGCAACTATCATTAGTTTTAAAAGAAGCTTCTATAATACTGACCTCAGATACTCTTA
>NC_056744.1:128888361-128930861 GCF_019279795.1 Protopterus annectens
TACAGGATCTCCTCACTGTAACACCCATAGCTATGAACTTCCACGAGCATATTACTCGATATTTCTTTACCGACATATGGAGCCTATAATATCAGCGTTGATAATGTCCTAAAATCATATGTTTTTATTAATCTACTTATCATATGAATTACTTAAGTTATAGCTAATTTTTAACATGATGTCTCTTCATACTAGAAAATCTATAAACTGTACACATGTAACTCAAACCTAAACACTGTCTCACTTATGTATATGTTTTCCTTTTTGCCTGGAACATTTTTGCTACTGTTATATCTCTACTTCGTACTACCTTACCATGTTATTATGAAATTGTTAAATGTCAAACCTAAACCTTGTCTCAATTATGTATATGCTTTTCTCTTTTTTCCCTGAACTTTCATGCAACTGTTATGTTGAAACATTTTATACCTTACCATGTTATGTTGCCTTTTTTGAAATGTAACTTAATACCTGTTGTACTGTGGAGCTTTTCTCCCCGGGTCTCTGCTGAAAAGGGATATGTATCCAGTTGGACTAACCCGGTAAACAAATGTAAAATAAAAAATAAAATAAAATAAATATACACTATGCACTTTCCTTATCATTTAGAGCCAATCTGCTCACTGCCTTTCATAGCTTAGAATTCAAATATCTCAAATGATTGTTGTTGCAATCCACTATTGCTTAGTTGTTGTTTTAGGCCCTGTTTTAACTGCATCATATGAAGGCATATTTTGCAATTTGTTCACTTGCCATTTGTGGTTTAACTGTGTTTTGATGTTTGCTTTATTGAATTAAGAATGTCTTATACTAACTTTATGGTAACCTAGCTGCCTTTGGGGATTCATTGCGATTTATAATGTGTTTACCACACTGAGGGTCTCTCATATAGACTTTATGGCTGCTGTTCACCACCATTTACATTTTATGCATAGCTTTAACTGGTACAATTGACATACACTCATTGTACTGAAAGAATTTGCACATAATCACCACTGAGTACCTGAAGTAAACTCCTCAGCACTTACCTCTAATGAGGTCTCACCTACTGGAAGCAATGGGTGAATGTGAACTTTTGGCATTGTTCATTAACATGGCCAATGGTGGTAAATTATAGCTTCATAGGTGTGTACTAGGCTAATGGCCCTGGGGCCTTTACAAGCCTAGCCCATAGGATTATCCTGGCATCGTGCCACCCAACCTTAGTTCCCAGTGCCTCTGTCAAGTAAAGCTATTGAAGTGATCCCTGGGGTGAATTTTCTATTTCCCATCCACTCATCAAGATTCTTCTTGAAGAGGGCCAGTGAGGTGCTCTGCTTGACATGTATGGGAAGTCTATTCCATAGAATGGGCAGTCTCTGGGTTATGAACCTGTCCCTCCAGCATGTTCTGTTGATTGTGGTAATGAGGTTGAGGTGTCTGGAGCATGTGATGCGGAGGGATTGGGATTTCTTTAGATGTAGCATTTTTAACAGAGCTGGGTCAGACATGGCTTTGTAAGTCAAACCGAGACTGCCTCTAAGTAAGCCATATGAGACAGAGAATAGTTGGAGTTTTTTTAGTCTGTCCATATAGGACAGATATTTAAGGCCTAGGATCCTCTTTGTGAGGTACTTTTGGGGCCTCTCCAGTTGTTGTAGGTATTTAGTGAGGTACATGCCAAATGGGGCATTGTACTCAATGATTGTCCTAATGAGGTAAGAGTAGAGGGAGACAATGACCTCTTTCTTCCTGGATGCAAAACTCTTAGTAATGAGATGTGCCACATAGAAGGACTTTCTGACCACAGTGGCAATGTGGTGGTCAAAAGAGAGGTTGCTGTCAATCAGTGTTCCCAGATCTCTTATAACGCCTTCTGTGTTCAGTGTAATACCACTGAATGTGGTAATTCATGGGAACCTGTTTTTTCCCAAATAGGATGATGATGATGACACATTTTTTGGCATTGAATTTAAGGCCATGGTTCTGACACCAGTTGTTGGTCTCAGTGAGACCTTTCTGTAGTTTGCCAACATCAATAAAGGAGTTAATAATAACTCCCAACTTGCAGTCACCTGCAAACTTTGTCAGCCAGAGTCCCTTTGTGTTGGCCTGGACTTCAGAGAAGTAGATACCAAATAGGGGAGGACACAGGACCAAACCCTGTGGGACTCCACTCATGGTCAGCAGTCTGACTTGGAGTCAGCTACTTTCACACTGTGGGTTCTACTTGTGAGCCAGTTTGCAACCCACCTAGTGATATAGGGTTTGATGCCTAGCTTAGTGAGTTTTTCTATGATCTCTGAGTGGGGAATGGTTTCAAAGGCCTTGGCCAGCTCAAGGTGGGCTGTATAAACCACCTTGCCTTCATCCAAAGCTTTGGTGACTGACTCAAAAAAGTTTACCAAGTTGAGCAGGCATGATCTACCCTTCACAAAGCCAAACTGTGTGGGATCCAGAGTCTGGAGATTCCCTATATCCTTGTTTATTAGGTCCATGATGATGCATTCCATAGCTTTGCATATCAGACTCATCAGGCTAATGGGATGATAGTTCCCAGGGTCTGTAGTCACTCCTCCTTTGTGGAGAGGGATGACTGTAGCATTGCACCATTCAGTAGGGACAAAGCCTGAGGTGAGGCTGTGATTGAACAGGGCACACAGGTGAGGTGCCAGTTCACTCTTTAGTTCATGTAGAACACAGCCATGGATATTGTCAGGTCCCATAGAAGCTGTATTCTTGGCCCTGGACAGTGCTTCTTTAACCTGTTCAGCAGTAATACTGAGTGCCTGGCAATCTACTGGTATTGTGACTGGTCCCTTGGGGGGGGGGTAAAGTTGGCACTGAATCCATCGGCCACTATATTGGCAATATCTGTTGGCTCTGCATTGGAAGTACCATTGTGCAGTAGCTCAGAGCAAATCTAGGTATTGCCGTGGAGATTCTTTACATAACTATAGAAGGCCTTGTGGTTGTCTTTACTATCCACTGCAATTCTATTTTCATAGCTAGCTTTAGAAGATTTGATAGGGGATGTCAACCTTTTGTTGAGGCTGATAAGGGAGTTTGTCCAGTCTTGGGACTTCACCTTATTCTGCATCGGTTTCCTCCTTCTGTTGTAGAGTTTGTTTATGGCAGGGGACCGGCAGATTGGCTTCCTTTTTTTGGAGGAGAGCGTCTTGATTCTGTTGGGTATGGTGAGATCCATGCATTTGTGTATGTGCTCGTACAGTGCATTGGTGTATGATTTGGTGGTCATGCAACTGATCTCCATTTGCATGGGTGCTGTGAAGTTAGCTATCTCTGTTTTTAGGAGCCCAAAGTTAGCTTTGGAGAAGTTTTTCATGGTGGTTACCTTTGCGTGGAGGGTGGATGGGATGTGGATTTCTAAGGTGATTAGTTTGTGGTCGGATCTAACCAGGGAGGAGTTGACTATTGGTGTAGTGCAATGGTCGCCCATGTTAGTAATGACCAGGTCAAGGATGTTGCTCCCTCTAGTAGAAGTATGAACGAGCTGGTCCAGGGATTGGAATTAATGAATTTCAGGAAATGTTGGGAAAGTGTATTGGTACATGAGTAGTTTTCCAAGTTAATGGTGGGGTAGTTGAAGTTGCCCAGTATGAGAGTGTTACAGCACTTTTATGTGTAACAGCTTACTGCAGGCATTTCTGGACAGAGGTGGGAGCAGTGCATGTCTAACTAGCATAGGCCATTGCCCCAGAATGCAATATTAACATTTATTTACTGTAGAGCTGTCTGTGAGTCAGAAAAGGTTACCACAAGGTGTACACCAGACTTACACCCTGATCTATTCAGGATCGGTACCACTTAGGATCAGGTACAACGTTTTTGTTTGTATTATTTAAGAGAAAAAATGCAATTCTCTTGTCACCATTAAGACACCTTACGAAGGTATTGTCATAGTGCAGTTTCTATTGCAGATTTTATAAATCATAAATGCTTATTGCAAATGTGTCACAGTCAGGGCTGGATCCAGCAATAGTCAACCTAGGCAGCTGACTAGGGCCTGATACTGCATAGCTGGCCAGGCCACAATGTTAATTAAAAAAAATCCATTCCGGCTTTGCTCAGCTTCCACATCAAACACGCTACTACAACTTTAAGATTTCCTGCTTTGTGTGGATGCGTTCAGCCAAAGAGAAGGTAGGTATGCAAATACACACAGGAAATTGAAACTGGTACAGAATTTCACAGAACAGATGGGTAGTAGGCAAATACATACATGAAATGGAATTTCATGTGCGGTAGTTATTTTTTTTTGGCAGCAAGAACTATGATGAGTTTCTTTTATTTGGTATCAGGAACTATGATGAGTAGGTACTCTGTGAAATTCTATTGCAGAACAGATGTCTTGAAGAACAGCATTAAGGATAAGAATGAGTGACAGAGGTATGCGCTTGTGTAATAGCCAAGTTGGAAAGGGCAGTTTAGTCAAGTGGCATGCTTAAACCCAAACCCTGTACCTTGGATACAGATGGTAAGAGCCTTAATCGTCTGCACCAACTTCCAGACCTTCCTTTTTGCAAATCATTTTGGATTGCACTCAGTCATAAGAGTTTCACTTTTTAAGTGATTTAGAATAGCTGTCAGCTTTTATTTGTCTTCACTTTTGCAAGACATCTCTGATTTTGCTTCATACTTATACCTTGCCCTTGAGTAAATCTCTTAACAAGACAGTGATTTGAGGCAACTGGAAATTTGGGCTAGACACCATAATGGCCACCAGGACTGTAAGCCTAGTAACTAGTACCTATGAACCAGAGTAGTTGTGGTGTAAAGGAAGGAATTGTAGTAAACAGAAGTATCATGGTTGTAGCCAAACATGAGCCATGTTCTTTGGATATGATCCTTGCTTTCCTTAATGTTGACAGTGTTTTTATTATTTAGCTGTGAATAAATAGGGCAGCATGAAGTATACAAGTTTATTGTCAATATTTTAACTATGAATACATTTTTAATTTAGCTTGGTTTTCATGGGCACATGGGTGTGAAATATAATGTGTTTTTGCTACAATAGTTTGCCTAGCACTTAGTGAAGATGAGTAAGGTTCTATGCTGTTAAACAGATGCCTCCTGTAGTACCTGATTTGATTCCCTCAGACTTCAGTAGCCTTTTATGTGACTCTGCCAAGTTGCACAACCAGACAGTAATTATGGGCTGGTGCTGAAAAGGGACACATGTCCACTGGGCTCGTCCAGGTTGTTAATAAATGTGTTATATGTTTGTGTTTTGAATTCCTACACCCTTCATATAGATGTTAATTACTACTGTGCTATATTATATGCAATTTCAGTATGAATCCCAGCATGCCTTCTGTTCTCAGTGTGAGTTTGTTTTGTTGTTTTTTTTTTTTGAAAATGGCTGTCTTTTTTTTTTTGTTTTTGTTTTTTTTTTTTGTAAAATTTGAAATAATAGTTTTAAATGAAATCCAAATTTCTGTGATAATCATAAAAATAAAAGAAAAAAGACTGTTAATCACATTGACAGGCTTGAACAGTGTTTATGGTAACTGGAGAGAGACAACTAAGTAATGGGATATTATTATGGCTCGGGGGGGTGGCCTTATTCATTACCTGCATAGGGCCTCATTTGTCCACAATCTGGCACTGTTGACTCTGGACATGTACACTGAAGAATACAGCATTATTAATCACAGCATTATTAATCATTCAAGTAGATCAGACCTTTACCAAGTGATGTGAGAAGGATAGCTATTCATGACAACAGAGAAGACATAGGAAGGTCAAACATGAGATGTAGACATCCTGCAAACATGTAAGACTCCCCCTTCCAGTAAAAAAGGAGTATTATATATGCAGTGATATTTCTAATTTTTGTATGATGTGTGGGTTGTTGAACAAAAGCCACTGCAGGGTTTATATTGTCTGGAATTGTTTTACTTTATTTATTGCACTAAAGAATAAATTAATTCATTAATAAGCCTGGACTGTGCAATACAGTCTAACCAGGTTGTATTTTTGTAATATTGACCTTCTTTACAGTATCCAGCAACTGCAAAGGGGTTTATATTGGTCAGGTCATATAGTCTGCATTATCTAGCTGATGATCAGGACAGTCTAATCTTCAGCATTCATTATTTAGTCATTGTTGCATACTACTGTGATACAGTCTTCTCTACAATATTGGATTGTACAAAGTATGTCTGCCTTTATTTATAAACTGTTACTCCGGCAGTTAGTGCAGAGGGCTAAAGCTCCAAATTGGTAATGAGCTGCTTCCTGTGGCAAGAGTGCAGGGTTTGAATCTTTCCACCTGCATTTACCCTCTGTGTGGCACTGACCAAGTCACTTAACCAGACAGTGCATTTTGAGGAACTTGGGTTAGGCTCCTTGATGTTCTCTTGAACTACATACCTAGTAACTATGAACCTGTTGTCCTTGTTTGACAGCCATCCCCTATTGAATAGCTCAGCTAGTTTAGGATATGTTACGACGGCATCACCAGCACACCTTTTTTTAATGCATCATAGGTAATTTATACTTCAAGGGCAACAGGCACTGCATTTGTAGGTGATGCACTGAAATGCAAAGTTGTTTGCCAGCAGCAATCTCTGCATTAGTAATAGTTCTCTTTAATGTAGACTTATTCAAATACTACAGACATTGTACATATCGACTTAGGATATGTTATCAAGTGGTTAATATTTCTTATGCCCTCATAAATACTCTTCTATTTAAGCTGTGCTACACCTGGCTGGATCTTATGGTATGATGCTGGTCATCTTTATACAGTATTACGTAGTTCATCCAAAGCTACCAAAATAGTACATGTGATTTATTTCTTCATAACTATAACCGATGTACACCACCATTGGTGGTGTTGGAGAGCTCTCGGTGGATTAAAGTACCTCTTAACTTGGTAATTTTTAAACAGTCTTTAATTTGATTTGGTATGACTAGTGTACATGTGCATGTGTGTGAATTAAGTAGGAATACTTTTGGCTTCTTTTGTGTTTGTGTGAAACAAATTTGAAATACAAGACTTTAGTCATTATTACTAATTTTTGACACAGACATCGGAGAAAGATACATCATCAATGTAATTAGAATTTCTGGGTTTGGGGAATGTCTGTAGATAAAAATGACTGACCCTGCTGAGCTGATAAAGTTAAAAAGTCATTAGTCTGTCTATGCAAGATTAATGTGCATTTGTATAAATCAAATTGGAATAGGTTACTATGGCCGTTTTAATCACAATCAGATATGTGATGTGCACAGTCAATGTAATGGCTGTAATTGTTGAGTACAGATGCTGGAGGATTATAATTATGTCCTTTTATGGTTGAAAGGTTCTGAAATGTGTACTTTTTTGTTAAGGGTTTACAGATTTTGTTTTCCTGCTTACTGGAAAAAATGTTCAGTGCTACAAATTCAAAACATGGTCTAGCAAATACTGTTATATTTAACAAGCAACATAATTTTAAACAATAATGAAGGTCCAATCAAAGAACACATGCATTTATGTACGGTCATAAAAATGTATGCAGGGGATCCATGTTTTAAAACCAGCCTGGTGAACACTGGTCAGATGCATTTTCAATGAATGTAAGTTTCAAAGAATTTTCACTGAATGTGAGCATCAAAGGAAAAGAAGTTTATGTTGCTCATGCCGAGTTTGTTTTCATTGTACAACTGTTTTGCTTTGTTTAGCAAATAACTGTCAGTATTTGTGCTATAGAATTTGAAATACAAGTTTTAAATTAAATCCCCAGTAATCATTGTAAAAGTAAATAAAATAGTATTCACACTGACAGTTTTGAACAATGTTTATGCGAACTGGGGAGAGTGAACCAAGTAATGGGATACTTGAGTGGCTGCAAGTGGGCTGTTCCATTATCCTACCTAGATCCCCATTTGACCATGAGCTGGCTTTTTGAACAAAGAGAAGGAAAAAAGTACATAAATCATGTTTTAAATCAATTTCTGTCATATAGTTTCACAATGACATATATGGGACCCCTCTTTATGAGATTCATAACTGCCATTGTTCAATTTTATCTAAAATGATGATTTTTAACAACTAATAAGCAAACTTATACTTTCAGGGTGAACTGTGCAATCTAAGACAAGCGGCTCAGGTGCTATGAGTCAAAAACAACATACAGCGCTGCTGCTGCAACTGCTGACACTGGCCTTCTGATGGGTCTATAGCACTTCAACGAACCGTCATTTAAACAAATGTGATTTAATCGGACATGCAATTCATTGGGTTCCCCTCATGTGGGGGGCTGTCCCCCCCACTAATTATATACACCAACTTTGAGATTGCACTACAGTGGGGAAAGGGCAAATTTCCCGATCCTCACTGTACCTCGATCTCAGTATGAACAGTTTGATGAATGGCATGCTTGATGTAATTGCACTGAAAATGCCGTTCAATTAACTGATTTTTTGCTGAACTGATAAGGACCCCATTCTGACACAGTTACACTTTGGGTACTGTACAGCTTAATATAGCCAGTGTATATACAGAAAAAAGAAAATAGTTTATTTTTCAGCTTATGACAAAAACATTTATGGGAAGGAGGCAATGGTTCATAACTACTGTTTCAATCCCTGAATATTTTCAGTAAAAGTACAACTTTGGTACTAATTTATTAGGCTCCACAGCCTTTTATACTATGATGACAGATGCTTTTGGTTTAAGATACATAATTGTCTAATGTTTTAGTTCCAAACAGGAAGATGAAAGCATACATTTAACTGAATACATAACATTTTTTTCATTAAAGTAATTATTTAAAGTGGTGTACAATCGTACCACACCTTTATGGTTGCATTACTTACATTTGTCCTGCTTACTAGTACGCATTTTCAAACTAGACAACTGCTAGATTTTGCTTTGCTTACTTAACTGATTGGGGTTTGAACATATTTGACTTGCTTTGTTGTTTTTATTTGAAAATATGCTGCTTCACTGGTTAAAAAAAATAAATGTGTTCATTAAACTCCAGTACAGCCAAATAAATTAAAACAGTGAAAGAAAGTATGAGTCATAAGTTTTGTATGGCATAAAAAGGATTCGGAACAAGCCATACAGAGAGTTCAGGATGAGTTACAATCCCACTTTTTATAACCTGAAATTCTGAAGCTATTTTATTTTGTGGACTAGTCACATATGCTACAGAGCCATACTTCATAGCTTTCTCAGAACATTTTTTCTCTTGGCCCCTTACCTCACCTGACGCTCAAGCTTTCTCTTTGGCTGCCATTTTCACCCATTCAGTCCTTCTAGATGTGAAAGGCTACTAACCTATTTGTTCCCCCTTAGGAGGTGAGAGCTGGAAGCAGATAGAAGAGCTGCCATATGCTATGGGAGTTGGGGATTTTTTGTTCCTAATGCCTTCCTCTTGTAACTGTTTTATTTGTTTATTTTTTTTTGCATTTCCTGCTTGCCTCAGGACAACCCATGCATGCTTCCACACATGCAAATTCCTGCTATGTGGCACATCTCTAATGCAAAAGTAATCATCATGAATCTCCCACTAGACCAACCTTGGCTCTCCCTAGCAGTCAGTGAGTCTGAAAATCGCCACTCCTCTCCCTCCTGCAGGGTGACAGCTCCTCCAGCATCCAGGCCACCAATTGGACCGGGTCATCTTGTACAAGAAGTCAGAGGTTATTCCCTGTTTTCTAATAGAGCTGATCTTTTTTCTTCATATGACTTATTGATCAGAATATAGTCAACTCAATCTAAATAAATACATAAACATCAGTGGTGAAGTTGCCGTAGTTAGAAAAAACTGACACTCATATTAAAAAAAAATAGGTCCCTTGTGCTGATATTATGACCATAGAAAGTTGAGAAGGGGTCTATAACTACAGAATAGGTAGTCTGATACATACATTATTTGTTTTATTTTTTATTTAAACTAAAAGTTGTGTACATTAAAATACTAGTGGGGGAAATAATTTAATCAGGGATCCATGAGTAATATCCTTATTTGAGGAGTACGCAGTTTCAGGCTAGTAGCTCCACATGTTCTTCTTTAACAAGGAGCTTGCTACACACGCACACACACACACACACACACACACACACACACGCACGCACGCACGCACGCACGCACACACACACACACACACACACACACACACACACACACACACACAGAGAAAGACAGAAAGATTGAAACTGCATAGCCAGAGCAAGAAAGCTCTCTGGTAAAGAAAATATAACATTTATCAGATGCTGCATTGCACCCACTTCTCAAATCTTGCTCTTTTATGTCTCTCACTATGAAAGGATTAAACCCTTTTTTGTTGTTGTTCTTTTTTTTTTAATTTTTTTGGTACTTTGGGCATTATTTCTAGGATCTTCCTGTTCATGTTAGCATTCAAAGCCTGCAGTGCCAAAAAGATCTTTGCAGATTCCTTTCTTTTTACAGTGTCCATCTCTACAGTTTTCTAATCAGTCAAAAATGTTTCTTTGCATTCTTAGCAGATAACAGCTGTTGAATTCAATTTAGCAGTTTTAGCATTCACTGTAATGGCTTGTAAAATGCTGCTAAGGAGGGGATATAATGTATTGTAATACAACTGGTTTATCGGGTTTCACATCCCCAAGAACCAGAATAATGTATTCCCTTGGGATCTGACTGAGGAAAGCAGATCCGTAGTTTAAAATACGAAAAGGTCAATTAATTATCAGGCAACAAGAGACAAAGCTTGTTAACAAAATTAAAGATATAGAATGAATGACCCAGGGAAAGCGACAGCCTGGTAGATCAATTAGTAGACAATTGTTAACAGCTGAGAATATCATAACAGCTGGGGATGGACTGACAAAATAGCAATTTTTTTTTTCAGATTAACTACGGAGGCTGGAATATGCCACACACATCACCATAGCATGTTCTAAATAACACCTATCCCCTGCACAGGAAAACAGTTGGTGTTTCATCATGATCTTGTCCTAAAATAGCCCCTTTATAAAGATTGTTTGTAAATGTTGCATTGTTAAAATAAAAAGTATCACTATTATTATTTTTTATTTTAAATATAAATGCAGGAAAAGAAGCTAATTTATACATTACTGTGAAATATTAACCAACTATTTTCACTTTTCATTCTGTTCTTAAGGCATTTATAGTTTTATACATTCATTTAATGCCAAGGGTCTGCCAGGCAGTACATAATCCCTGGGATTTATGAAGCTTGTGCCATGCACTGGAGTAGTGTCGGCGATCTAGCGCCAAATATGGCCACCAAGCTATTCAGGTAAGAGCTGTTTCCATGTGCACTGCCAGCGTATGGCAGAGGTGCGCAGCTCCCGGTGCATGTATGCTAATTACCCCATGCGCAGCAGTGTAGCATGCAAATGAAGGAATATAGCGATTCATGAAGTGGTACAGGCGTAGCGTAAGCATGTAGAAATGTAAACCCAAAAAAAACGCTTTACATTTTGTCAAACATAAAATCGGAGCCATGAAAGCAGACCAAACTTACATATTATAATGTTAATATATGCCAGTGGCTAAATATATAGCCAATGGCATAAGACAACATGCACAACATATAAAAAATAACATTTAATGTCATGGCCACACCAACGCAAAGTAAAACCGCAGTGTATCTGTGCGCAAATGGGATCACAAGGAAAATATATTTAGATGTCTTAAAACTGCAATGTAATGCAATTCATGATATCCCCATAATAGTCAATGACACGCATGCTACACCACAACCATGGCGCAAGGGTTGCTAAGGGTCTGTGACAGTGTTCCATGCGGTAACTAGGAATTAGCAGTCAATGCCATGCAAATGAGTTAAGTAATACTGAATTGCAAACGCTCCACCGGCGTAAAGATGTATCACACGGCATAGCGGTACAACACAGAGGAGTGGCCCGGAGGTAAACATGACATCAAGAGAGGGGTGCGCCACCGTAGCTGTAAGCACATTAGATCATTGCTAATCTGTGTTGTGTGTTGCTAAGCAAAGCCGCAGGATAGGAGTGTGGAAGTAGCTATAGCTTTGCTTAGCTGAGAGCACACAAGGTAACCGAAAGTTCATGTGAACGTGGATGAAAACGCGCTCGAAACCCGGTAAACGGCTGTGAGTGGCATGCACCACAGCTGAAACAGGAAGGATACGGGAAGACAATAAGGAAATGCTGCAGCATGGTAATTGGAGTGCAAATGAGTAATTAACACCTAGAAACTCACAGTGGGCCATGGACAACAGCTAACAAGGCTGCTAGCAGCTACCTTCAGAACAGGAAAGGGGAGGTGCCATATAGCAAAGAAAAGAGAACTGTCACAGCAGAACAAAGCAAACTTGCAGTAGATCAGCTACATAACACATTTCCCAACAAAATCATGGGTTGTGAAAGCACAAAACAAGAAAGGCGGCAGCTGGATGCATGTCTGACAATGGGAGGGGAATCGGGTTGAAAATAGAAGTAAAGGGCAATAGATGAATCACGGCCGACAAGTGTAAGTCAACACCAAAGGCCCCACAATAGCAGTACCTGCTGTAAAACCAGTAATTAAGATACCCTGCAGCTGGAATAGCACAAACACACCCAATTACACCAGCATCATCCATTGCACAATAGTATAAGGTGTGAAAGCCCCACAGACACACTTGTGTATTCCCAGACACTCTGCACCATTGGTGTATACAGATGGGGAACTTTTAATACGTACATGTTAGGGGCCACCATAGCTTTGATTCACCAGCATGTGTTGGAGACTGAAAGTGGTGTGAAGGATGATGCTGACAACCATCTTAGGCACCGGAGGAGGAGAAGAGTGTTCAGACCCAGGGTAACCTACCAAGGGCAACATGATCTGGAGATAGTAGAGCATTACAGGGTGGACAGGGACATCATACAGCAACTTGTTGAGCTTTGTCGGCCAAGCCTCAGAGCCAGAAGTAACATAGGGGAACCCATCCCAGTGGACATGAAGGTATGTGTAAGCCTGAGAATACTAGCCACAGGTACCTTCCAAAGGCCAACTGGGGATATCATGGGGATCTCACAGGCATCAGCATCTGAGGTACTCCACCAGTTCCTGGATTCAGTGTTACCACATGCCAGTGAACACATATACTTTCCCTGAACGCAGGAGGAGTTGGCCAGCAATATGCGTCTCTTCCACCGTGTGGCAGACTATCTGGAGGTACTGGGTGCAGTAGACTGCATGCACATACACATCAAGTCACCACTCAGTGAGCAGAGTAGGCGCTACATAAACCGCAAGGGATTCCCCTCCATCAACTGCCAGGTCATGTGCAATGCTCAGGGCATTATCATGGATGTGTGTGCTGGCATCCCTGGAAGCTATCACGACTCCCACATCTGGCATGCCTCACAGCTGTATCAGGTATTTGCCAGGGGCGACATCACATATGGCCACCTGGTGGGGGATGCTGGCTATGCACTGGAACCGTGGATGATGACTCCCATCAGAAATGCACATACAGCCACGCAGGAATGCCATAATGAGGCACACGCAAACACCCGAATCACCATAGAGCACGTGTTTGGGATGCTGAAATCACGGCTCCGTTGCTTGGACATATCTGGTGGAGCCTTGGAGTACTCTCCAGGATCATGTGCCCACATCTTCATAGTATGTGCCATGCTACACAATATGATCCTGCGGAAACAGCTGCAGCAGGGACAGAATGATGAAGGCCCTCACAGCCCACCACCATTGCCAAGGGACCCACAGGCACAGGGGGACTCAGACCACGAACACCCTGTGCTAGCCCCAGTAGGCAGATGGAAGTGTGCCCAGTATGCCCATGCCTTGGCAAAGAGGGAACGTATAGCACACACACTGACAGTGTAGGCAGTCATGGACTGACACCCTTCTCCACCTGCACACACAGCAAACATGGGTGGCACACACACACAACCACCTGTAAATTGTCATGTATAGGTGGTCTACTGTGTGCATCCTACATAGGTAGCCCTCAACTATTGTACACACAACCGCCATTGGCACAAGCTAAGTCAATACCTGAACAGTAAATTAAGCTATCAGTATGTGTCCATACTGTATGTACAGGTTCATAGATACATAGGTAGGTACATGCCCAACTGCCGAGGCCACTGATAAGCATAGGCAAAACGAGTCTGCTGTCACCACCCCATCGATTAACTAACTGTCCCTCTGTGGAGCAGAGCCAATTGTGGGATCCCTGGGGTATAGCTACTGTTCACCACCCACTCTGCAAGGATTCCCCAGAGTGTTAGTGAGGGATTTTGTATAATGTAATCAGGGATGTAGTTCCAAATAATGGGGAGTATCCCTGACAGGAATCTTCACAGATGGGTACATGTTACATAGTATACCTTATACACAGCTTGCATATATAGGTAGTTCTCCACAGAACCACTGAAATGTGCGTTAATCACCCTTGCACTACCAGTGCCTGCTCTGAGAGGTAAGATATCACTGCCAGGATTAGAACACGCAACCATGTACACATTCATAAGAATAACATACCACTAAGCTACCTGAGATGTACCAATGGCAGTCGTGTATACTGACAGGATAAAACACAAAAGGTAGGAATGTGTTGAAATAGGACAAACCGGTATGTACCCAATGAAAGGTGTATGTTTTATATATATATATATATATATATATATATATATATATATATATATATATATATATATATATATATATGTATATATATATATATATATATATATATATATATATATATATAGAGAGAGAGAGAGAGAGAGAGAGAGAGATATGTCAATATATGGGGACATACATATATATGTAGATATATAGATAGGTTAACAACATCTACATAACCATGGAGGTACATATAAATGGGATACCTACCACATACCGACTGCTTTACATACCAACACGCATAATCCCGAGGCTTCATGTCCGAAAGAACAGAGTACCAAAACACCAGATGCACGAGGTGTAATCTCATGATGTTAATGGACAGTTAGTAAGTGCTTCTGGTGTTGTGGTTCTGGAAGGTTACTGTGTGTAAGTGTGTTTCTTAGGGCTGTAGTGTGTGAAAGTGTGCATGATATTTGTTCTTGGGGGGACTGTAATGTGTGGGTGTAGGTTAGCTTGTGGACCTTGGACTTGGGTAATGCCTGTTTCCTTCCTTTGCTCATTGTTACTTCTTTTTCATTATATTTGTGTATTGGTTTGAGCAATGAAGAATTTATCACTTGGTTACCCACTAGTTTGTTTTATTTTATTATTTTCATATTTTTGGTGGTTATCCGAGAGAACATGGCTACTGAGAAATCCTCTTGTGTTGAACTGGACTATAATCCTGCTATTAAGATCAATAGTCAGTCAAAAGGAGTCATTCCCCCTTTTTCCGAGAGGTTTTAGCTGTATTTACAAAAAGAAAGGAACTGTTTGTGGCAGCTTTATGTTCCGGCCACCAATGATGATGCAGTGAGCGAGACGGGAGATTTGAAGCTTCTCCAACAAACCATAGAGAGTATTGAACATGATTTCTTGAAGCTGAAGCGAATGCAGGCTCAACGACTACATTTTGAACTGTGTCTTGAGAAGAAAGTTGTATGTGCTGAACATGCCGACACAAGGGGCACAACATCCCAAACTACTTATCCGGTGGCAAAAGTTGAATTTAAAGGTAAGCACTAGTTATATGCACCTCTTGAATGAGTATTTTCTTCCAGAAGAAGATAAGTTAAGGGAGTCTTTGCATGAACGACAGGAAGCACTCCTTAAAGATTATAGTGTGGATGTTTAGAATCCACTCTTTGAGAGTCTTTTAGATGGTGTTGCAGTGCTTGAACATAAGTTGATTTACCAGAAGAAAACAAAATTGTTGTGTGACATTAAAGATTTTAAGGCAGGCCATGTCTTTATGTGGCCATGTGCAGGACAGAGAGCTACGGGACATGTTAATAGTTCGACAGCTGTGACTAATTTCAATGGGACTGTTCCTTCTGAACAATTGTTGTCAAAACCTTTGGGTTCTATTGTTGATTGCACAAATGAGACTTTGATTTTGCATGATGATGTAGCTGAAGATAGTGCTTCAATTAACTCTGCTTCCCATGACATTGGCCAGAAAACCAAGTTGACTTCTACTGTGAACAATGATCACCATATGATTAAACAGGGAATGCTGAATGTTAACCTTGGTTTCTCACCCAGGGTTGATGGGGTTTGTTTAGATAAGCATTTTAACTATAATTTGTATCTTAATGTTGTTATTGATCGCTCTGATAGAACTGGTGATGCTGGGAGAGTGGTTAGACCTACATTGAGAGGCACAGTATTAACAGATGCTGATTCCCTTAACACTCTTAGGGATGGGAATCTGGGGGACCTTCCTTTTCCTCTACCAGTTCGTTCGGTCAGCGAGCAGAGGTCGCCAAAAGCGCAAACTCTCCGACAAGCCAAATCAGCATCAAACTTTGAAGAAAATGTGGGGGAGGACCCCAGTTCATTAATTTATAATATCTCTACATGTGAATTGACTTCCTTTGAGAAAAGTGTATTGAATAAAGGCCTTAGCTTTATTCCCACTAGTAGGAGCAAACTTCCAGACATCATTATGGATTTAAGAGTGTTTTGCCGCAATGTTGTGTTGCGTTTGTTTTATGGGGATTCTGCTGTGTGTTTACCCTCCCTTAGAGGTATAGATACCCCTTTCAACTTTAAGAAACCTAGTTGTTTTGTACCAATGGATCATCCACTAGTTGAGGCTTATTTGAAGTTGACTGAAGATGATATTTTTAGTTATTATGACACATGTAGTATTAGATATATGCATTATAGGAACAACTTAACATTTAGGGAGAAACAAGCTTTAAGAGCTTTACAGTCTAAGAAACAAATAGTTATCCACCCTGCGGACAAAGGTGGTTTAATTGTGATCATGGATAGGTCACATTATGAGCGTTCCATGTGTAGTATGTTGAGTGACGGGAGTTTCTATGAGAGAATTATTGCTGATGATATTCAGAGAATTGTGTCTAGGGTGCATAATTGCATATCTGACACTTTTCTGTATCACCTTATTACAGAAGGTGTGTTTTCTTTCTTGGAGGTGTCTAATCCCTTGGTTCCTCTTATACAAGGTCTTCCGAAAGTTCATAAGAATGCCTCTGACCCACCAATGAGACCGATAGTGGCTGGGGGTGGTTGGATCACGGAACCTTTTTCACTTTACGTTGAGAAGTTTTTGAGACCTATAGTGAATTTGAACCCTGTAGTCCTTAGGGACTCTAAACAGTTTTTACTGGATCTTTACCAGTGCCTCTCTTCAGTTAATGACATTGAGGATGTCATTTTAGTCACTCTTGACATTCAGTCTTTGTTCACTATGATCCAGAATGACCTTGGTGTTGAATATATACATGAGTATCTTGTTTTATATAGTGAATACACTTCAACTCAGATAGATTTGCTTTGTCTGTTCCTGGAACTTGTGCTTGAAAATGTCTTTATTTATGGTAGTGATTTATATCTTCAGAGACATGGCGTAGCTATGGGCACTTCTTGTGCCAGTAGCTATGCCAATATGTTTCTAGCACACTGGGAGAGTAACGTTCTTTTTCTCACTTCTGCTTTTAAAACACATGTTTTGTTTTATCAACGATTTGTTGATGATTTGTTTTTGTTGTGGAAAGGTCCAGTGGATAGCTTATACACATTTTATGAAATGGTGAATAATTTGACCGACTGTTTAAAGTTTACCTTTACTTGGTCATATACACATGTTGAGTTTTTTGATTTGTATATTGAAAAACTACCAGGGGGCATTATTAATACTGGGGTGTATCATAAAACATGCCATAGGAATGCATTCCTATTTAGATCCAGTATGCACTCAGGTTATATTTTTAAGAATTTAATTAGAGGTCAAGGGATCAGAGCCTCTAGGTTAAATCCTACTGTTACAGGGTTTTCACAAGAGATTGAGGGTTTGAAATGCAAACTGTTGGCACGTGGATATGCCTCTTCTGAAACAGATTCTCAATGGGTAGATTTGGATCAGTTGAGATTGGGTATAGCCGCTCCTTATTTTGGACCGGCTATTGACTTGAACATTGATAGGAGACGACATCCTGATATTTGTGAGGTGAAGGTTCCCTTGTTTTATACATGTGATCACAGTGATGTCACTAAGTTGTTTAATAGTCATTGGTCCATTTTGCAAGTAGACCTTGACATATGCAGGATTCATAGGTTCATAGGTTCGTTCATAGGTTCGTACTAGGCTATCTGCCCTAGGGCATTTATAAGCCTAGCCAGAGTGTGTGTGGCTTTCACCACCCCTTAGGATGAGAATACTATGCCCTTTTAGGGTTTAGTTTACTATGCCTCTGTCTAGTAGTGACACAGAGATGACCCCCGGGGTAAACCTACGATCTCCCATCCACTCGTCAAGATTTCTCTTGAATAGAGTCAGTGAGGGGCTCTGCCTAACATGGACTGGGATTCTGTTCCAGAGTGTAGGGAGCCTCTGGGTTATAAATCTGTCCCTCCAGCATGTCCTATTTATTTCTGTGTTGAGGTTTAAGTCTCTTGCTCTCGTGGCTCTGATGGATTTGGATTTTCTGAGGTGGAGCATGTCCATCAATTCCGGATTGGACATGGCCTTGTACATCAGGCACAGATCACCTCTGAGTAGGCGGTATGCGACTGAATAGAGCTGGAGTTTTTTCAGTCGGGCACCATATGACATATGTTTAAGACCCTTTATCCTCTTGGTGAGGAACTTTTGGGGTCTTTCCAACTGCTGCAGGTGTCGGGTAAGATACATCCCAAATGGGGCATTGTACTCAATCATTGGCCTGATAAGAGAAGAGTACAGGGGCACAATGACCTCTCTTGATCTAGATGTGAAACCCTTCATGATAAGGTGGGCAATATAGAAGGTCTTCCTAACCACTTTGGCAATGTGAGTGTCAAATGAGAGGTTACTGTCAACCTGGGTCCCTAGGTCCCTGATTACCTCTTCCGTACTTAATGGATTACCACCTATGTGGTAATTTGTGGGTACCTTGTTTTTCCCAAAGGGTATGACTATACCTTTTTTGGCGTTCAGCTTAAGGCCATGGCTCTGGCACCAATTATCCATTTCTATGAGGCCTCTCTGAAGGATGTCTGTGTCCGCTGGAGTATCAATTATGGCGCCCAGTTTGCAGTCATCTGCGAACTTTGTCAGCCACAATCCTCCTATGTTTGCCTGTACCTCAGAAAAATAAATGCCGAACAAGAGGGGTCCCAGGACTGAGCCCTGTGGGACACCACTTGTGACTGGCTTAGAGTCTGACATAGCTCCAGCAACTCTGACCCTGTGGGTTCTGTCCTTGAGCCAGTTTGCAACCCATCTTGTGGCATATGGGTTTACATTTAAGCTGGTGAGTTTGTCTATGATGCCCGAGTGGGGTATTGTGTCAAAGGCTTTTGCAAGGTCAAGGTAGGCTGTGTGAACTGTCTTACCCTCATCAATGGCCCTAGTGACTGTTTCAAAAAAGCCAACCAAGTTCAAAAGGCAGGATCTGCCCTTGACAAAGCCAAAATGGGTAGGATCCAATGTCTGTAGGTCCCCAATGTCTTTGTTTATGAGTTCCATAATGATCCTCTCCATAGCTTTGCAGACCAGGCTCGTCAAGCTTATGGGGCAGTAATTTCCAGGGTCCGTAGAAGCACCACCTTTGTGAAGTGGGATGTACGCCACTCTTTGGGTACGTATCCTGTAGTAAGGCTAAGATTAAACAGCAGTCTTATGTGTGGGTTTAGTTCCTCTTGGAGTTCATGTAGCACACAGCCCGGGACACCATCCGGTCCCATTGATGCTGTGTTTTTAGCTTTAGAGAGGGCGTCTCTCACCTGGGCATCTGAGATGTTAGGGAGGCTACACTCTGCTGGGATAGTTATTTCTCCTTTTGGGGGGGGAGGGGGAGGAGAAATTTGCACTGAACCTGTCTGCCAGAATGTTGGCAATGTCAGTGGGTTCAATGTATTTTGTGTCATTTTGGACTAACTCTGAGCATATCTTGGAGTTTTCACCCAGGTTTCTAACATAGCTAAAGAAGGCCTTGTGATTGTCTTTTGTGTCTTTTGCGATTTTTCTCTCAAAGTTGGCCTTGGATGATTTTATGAGTGATCGTAGTTTTTTGCTAGTACTGATCAGAGATGCCTTCCCTTTTAGGGATTTTGCTCTGTCATGTAGTAGCTTCCTCCTCCTGTTGTGAAGTTTGTTTATGGCTGGGGTCCACCAGACTGGGTGCCTGCCTTTGGGGGAATGGGTCTTGGTTTTATTTGGGATTGCATGATCCATGCATTCTTGAAGGTGCCCGTAGAAGGCATTTGCAAGGGATTCAGCAGTGTGGGTTGTGGTTTCCACTGGCCCAGGGGCCTTGAAGGATACCACTTCAGTCTTAAGAAGTGTGAAGTTGGCTTTTGAGAAGTTCTTCACTGTGGTCTTTGTGCAGGGGTGGGGGCAGGATGTGGATTTCCAGTGAGATTAATTTATGGTCTGATCTTACCAAAGAGGGATATACTTGCGGTGTGGAGCATTTTGTCCCCATGTTTGTGATGATCAGGTCTAGTATATTGTCTCCTCTTGTGGGAATGGTGACTAGTTGTTCCATTGCATTTGAGTTTATGAATTCTAGGAACCTTTGGGCTAGGGTGTTGGGGCTTGAGTAATGTTCCCAGTCTATGTTTGGGTAGTTGAAGTCTCCCAAAATGATGGTATTTGGAGAGACATTCATACTCTCCAGTGTCTTCAGGAAGGCTGTGTGGGGTTCCTGAGTTTGAGAGGGTGGTCTGTAGCATGCTACAAACTGTAAGGCAGTTTTGCCTATGGTTAGTTGCACCTGGATGGTCTCCGATGCTTCGTGCGTTGCCACTAACCTGGAGGTGTGGGTATCTTTGATGAAAATGGATACTCCCCCTCCTTTTGTGGTTCGGTCCAAGTTTTGGGGCCGGAAAGCATGATATGAGGTAAAACCTGATAGTGCTGGGGTGCTCTCAGGAGCCTTGAACCAGGTTTCAGTCACTGCACAGACATCAATGTTCTCCATACTGAGGAGGGCTTCGAGGGCGTGCATCTTGAGGTTTAGACTTCTGGCATTGAGCAGCATTACCCTTATTTTATTTCCACTTGTGTTTTCTAGGGAGGTAGGTTTGTCATTTGAGCCTTGCCTAAAAAAGGCACTATGGGGGTGGCAAGAGCCTTGGCCAATATCCGGAAGCCCAGGGGTGACAGGTGCAAGCCATCCCTTGCGAAGCAGCGTGGCTTGTCAAGCATGTCATCCCAAGCAGACAGACATTGGATCCCCTTAGAATGACACAAGTAATTAAGCCAATTGTTAAAACTGATCATTTTGTCTTTGTACTGTGGCATCATTCTTGGTGATGGTAAGATGCTGCTCAGGGTCAGGGTCATACCGGCCTGGGCTACATAATCAGAGAGCTCCTCTATGTCTTTTTTCATGTAGTCCAGGGAGGTACATCTCAGGTCGTTCACACCGGCATGTACAATGACTGAGTCATATTTGTACTTGCTGTGGAGTGACCTGACTGCTTGTGTTATGTGGCGGATTCTAGCTCCCGACAGGCAGCTTACTGTGACCTTTTCCTTGTTCAGTCTGGTGAGCGGGATGTCAGTGTGTCTGACTATGGAGTCACCTATTACAAGTGTGTCTGGCATGTTGTTTGGCCTTAAGGGCTGTGACTGTTTAGCACACTGACTTTGAGAACTATGTGTTGCATGTGCTATGTCTTGAGGTGGCAGTTGCTTGGGTGTCTGCTTTGGAGGCCTCTGTTGTTTTGGTAGATTTTTAATCAGCGCCTCCGAGTATGTTTTTGTGTGTTTATGTGTTTGGTTTGCAGTTGTGATAGTTCTATGTGAGACTGGGTTTGTGGTATGCGTGGTTACCTTCTCCTCCTGACTGATCTTGCCAGTACTGAATTGAGAGAGCTCAGCCTCCAGTTTGGCTATATAGTTGCATCTCTCGCATATATTTGTATTTGTTGGGAGGAGGAAAGGGTTGTCTGTGTACATGAGGCAATTGTAACATTGCCTCAAGATTCCCAGATTCACCAGCTGAACAGGAGAGGACGCCAGCAACTGACCCTTCGACATGCTAGAAATAGTGAAAAAGATTGCTGTGTAACTGAGTCAGAAAGGACCTATAGGGAAATGGGTACTCAAGGGAATTTAGGTGAATGAAGTACTTTCTTTTGTTTAAGAGTGCTTTACCTGTATAAAAAATGCTTTAGGAGCAAGTGCTGAGCTTTTCAGATAGAGTATAGGCTGTTTAGATTGGAAGTAGAACAGTTCTAAGGGAAAATTTGAAGAGCAGACTTTACGGAGCCAGAAATAGTTTAAACTTGATTAACCGGCGCTGCCCGATGCTGCTCTATGAACAACTTCGCGCTAATTCGCGCAAAAGCGCAAGCGCGCAAAAACGGGCTTTATAGCAGGGGGTTGAAAAGAGCCAGGAATTGACCCAAAATGGCCAATAAACTACAAGTTGCTGGGCTGGAACCAATCCTCTAGGGACAAATAGGTTGCTCAGTGCTCCCCACTCCCACTGGTGAACAAAGAAGCTTCCTCTTATCCAAATAAGGATATGGATAGCACAGGAACTAAGACAAAGCCCAGAGATCAGCAAAATCTGAAGACTGGACTATTCTAGTTCAGAAAAGCGGGAAAACAAGGATTTTTGTTTTTTTCTTTTTACTGAGAAAGGAGAAAAAGATACAGTAACAAACAGTAAATGCTATAAAACGGCTAGCGACTTGAGTGTGTTAGCCTAACAATTAAATTAAACAAAAATAACTTTTAAAGTGCTAACAGTATAAATTCAACACAAGTACAGTAAAACAATATGCAGAGCTGTTTTTATAGCGAAATGCAGTCGAGATGCAGTAATTTGAGCGAAAGCCAGAAAAATTACTTATAAATCCAGGAAAGTCACTCTTTCACTCTCTGCTGCTTGTAGAACTGTGAAGGACACCACGAGGAGCTGTGCTGAGTCTTTTACAAGTGAAAAAGCGTGCAAAAGTGGGCTTTATAGCAGAGGTTGAAAAGAGCCAGGAATTGACCCAAAATGGCCAATAAACTACAAGTTGCTGGGCTGGAACCAATCCTCTAGGGACAAATAGGTTGCTCAGTGCTCCCCACTCCCACTGGTGAACAAAGAAGCTTCCTCTTATCCAAATAAGGATATGGATAGCACAGGAACTAAGACAAAGCCCAGAGATCAGCAAAATCTGAAGACTGGACTATTCTAGTTCAGAAAAGCGGGAAAACAAGGATTTTTTTTTGTTTTCTTTTTACAGAGAAAGGAGAAAAGATACAGTAACAAACAGTAAATGCTATAAAGCTAGCGGACTTGAGTGTGTTAGCCTAACAATTAAATTAAACAAAATTACTTTTAAAGTGCTAACAGTATAAATTCAACACAAGTACAGTAAAAACAATATGCAGAGCTGTTTTTTAAGCGAAATGCAGTCGAGATGCAGTAATTTGAGCGAAAGCCAGAAAAATTACTTATAAATCCAGGAAAGTCACTCTTTCACTCTCTGCTGCTTGTAGAACTGTGAAGGACACCACGAGGAGCTGTGCTGAGTCTTTTACAAGTGAAAAAGTGCGCAAAAGCGGGCTTTATAGCAGGGGGTTGAAAAGAGCCAGGAATTGACCCAAAATGGCCAATAAACTACAAGTTGCTGGGCTGGAACCAATCCTCTAGGGACAAATAGGTTGCTCAGTGCTCCCCACTCCCACTGGTGAACAAAGAAGCTTCCTCTTATCCAAATAAGGATATGGACAGCACAGGAACTAAGACAAAGCCCAGAGATCAGCAAAATCTGAAGACTGGACTATTCTAGTTCAGAAAAGCAGGAAAACAAGGATTTTTTTTTGTTTTTTTTTTTTTTTACTGAGAAAGGAGAAAAAGATACAGTAACAAACAGTAAATGCTATAAAACGGCTAGCGCACTTGAGTGTGTTAGCCTAACAATTAAATTAAACAAAAAATAACTTTTTAATGTGCTAACAGTATAAATTCAACACAAGCACAGTAAAAACAATATGCAGAGCTGTTTTTTAAGCGAAATGCAGTCGAGATGCAGTAATTTAAGCGAAAGCCAGAAAAAATACTTATAAATCCAGGTGAGAAACCTACTTTTAGGTTTAGAAATTGTAAGAACTTGAAAAGATTGCTATGTTATGATAGGGATATGAGTTCTATGCCAGCATCCCTTGGATCTACACTACCTTGTGATAGTTGTAGTTTTTGTCAGTGTATTAACACCTCTCCCATTTTTATGCATCCTGATCTACATAAGGAATTTAAGTTTCATGCTCATGCAGACTGTAAGACTGCTAATTTGGTTTATTTAGCAGAATGTTCCCTATGTCATGGGTTTTACGTTGGTAAAACTAATAGAACCTTACGTGACAGAATGAGGGAACATCTGTATCACATTAGGAAAGATTCCTTGCATAATGCTTTGTCAAAACATGTGTTAGAGTTTGATATTTCTCATACTTTTTGTTTTAGAGTTATTGAGACAGTTCACTCGAGTAGCAGAGGGGGTGATATATATACACACACAGAATACAGGGAAGCCCGATGGATAATCTTGCTCCGTGCAGATCGGGGCAAGGGTTTGAACGAAAGGGCATCTATTAAACCTATTTTAAAGAAAAGGAGATTGTTGAAGTAATGATGCGTTATGTGATGTTTTATGTGGCGTGTGTGAGCATATCTGGTTATGAGAACTGTTTATTTTCATTTTCATTTTTATATTTTATATGAATGGATGATAGAAACACAGTTTTTCATGCCCTTTTTTTACAGTTTTTGTATAATGATAAGCATTTTAGTTTTATTATTTATACAGGTCTTTCATTAGTGTGAAGCTTTGTTCGTCTTTGACAGTTAATTGAATATTTAATTGCCAGATTTCTATTGGCTACATTTATTATGAAAGTATTTAAATAGGCTGTGTCTTTGTAGTTGTTATCTGGTCTGATGAAGCTATTATAGTGAAAGCGCTTACCTTGTCGACTACAGTAAAGGAGTTCTGCTATTTATATTATTGCCTTTTGTTTGGTGCCTTTTTAGGGATTTCTACTGGTTTTTACCATTGGTGACTGCAGTGCATATTTCGTGGAGTGTGGACCATGGACTTGGGTAATGCCTGTTTCCTTAGGTTGCTCATTGTTACTTCTTTTTCATTATATTTGTGTATTGGTTTGAGCAACGGAGGATTTATCACTCGGTTACCACCTAGTTTGTTTTATTTTTATATTACAATACAAACTGTAATAACATCACAAATCATTCACTCACTGTACAACATCTGCAGAAGCCTTAACATACTTGTCAGAGACACACTAACATGGCCCTATGTGAAATAGCTGCTGTTATACAATGGAACAGCTGCTGATGTAACAGGGTTTGTTTGCACTAATCTTGTTTCAGAGGGTTGTGCGTACACCGGGATGTGTTTGCAATTAGTGAGTAACAGCACAGTATGCTACACTTGTACACCAAATCAAGGATGTCTGGTGAGCACACTGTACACCACATAACAGTTCATGCATAGCCATACAACCTCGAGCTGGCCAAACATCCTTGCCAGACTTAAACATCTGCAGAAGTATCAGGTACAAACAAACCCTGCATAAGTAGCACTGTTCCGAAATATAACAGCTGTACTCACATGTAAAACTAATTCATCTAGCCATTACACACAGTCCACAGGAATCATGAAGCTAATATATCTCTGTGTGTCTCCATATAGCTGTTGAAAAATATCGCAAACAACACATCTAGGCCATCTCCCTCAAAAGTAAGGCAAATGGACAACGCCCAAAAGGAGTACTCAGTTATACACCACTGTTACCATAGTGTCGGCTAATGGAGTAGCTACGCAGCTGATGTGCATCTAATTAACTACTTTGGAACAGCAATTGGTGGACAGGATACCACGTTACCGATATGTAACTAGAAAAGGATGTGTTATCACACATTCAAACCATCCGTATATACTAGCGGAATGTTACAAAGAACATTGAGACACAAACTGAAAAGGATTGAATCAACAGTTAACGACACCTCGGGTTACTAATAAGGTATGTAGAACAGTCAGTATGTCTGTGTATGTAGTACCTTTCTGTAGTATTTAAAGTGCACACAATTCATATAATGGAAACAGTTATCTTGTAGTGATGTATTGTTGAGCATAGTAACGCTTGTAGTATTTGTGTGTACTGCTGTAGGTCACAAGGCAAACACCGCATACACTACAAGGGATGCTATATAAGGGCTTTGAACAGAAATACTCCTCACCAGCCGATGTCAGTGGCAGGGCTGGTCCAACAAGTATGTGCTATAACAGGGGATAGTATATGTTGATATAGTGTAACTGTAGCCATATGTATGGGTGTATTACAGAGAATAACATGTGGAAGGTTGGGCCACTGTGCAATTATGATTTGCAGTGTGGGATATTGTGCCAATAACTGTGTAATGTACAGTATTGTAGGCAGATATGTATTACAAGCTACATAGCATTATTGTAATATTAGGCAAACATTAGTTATGTCAATTGGCATTTACAATACACAATAACAGAATACATATGTCTTTTAGTCAGCCGACAGTTCATCAGCATGATAGCAAAGTAAAATGGAAGAGCTATTTAACTATCCATGCACATAACACATGTAATATGTGCAAAGGTAGGTACTAGGCTGTCTTACCAAGGGTATTTGTAAGCCTAGCTAGAGTGTGTTGGCTTTTGCCACCCCCATAGGTTGATTCCCTGTGCCTCTGAACGGCAGAGCCAATATTTCCCTGTGCCTCTGTCCAGCAGAGCCACTGCAGTGATCCCCGGTGTACATGTCTGTTTCCCATCCACACGTCAAGGTTTCCCTTGAAGAGTGCTAGTGAAGGGCCCTGCCTGATGTACATTGAAACATGTTCCAATGCATGGGGAGTGTCCGAGTCAGGAATCTATCCACCCAGCACGTCCTACTCATCATTGTGGTTAGGTGTATATCCCTAGAGCATGTGGCTCTCAGGGTCCTCTGTTTAGGTGGAGCATATCCAGCAATACAGGGTTGGACATAGACCTTGTATGTCAAGCAGAGATCACCTGTGAGTATGCGGAATGCAATTGAGTACAGCTGGAGTTTCTTAGGTTGGGCTGCATAGGTCATCTGTTTGAGGTCAGTAATCCTCTTGGTGTGGTACTGGTGTGGTCTTCCAAGCTATTGCAGTTGTCTTGTAAGGTATATCCCAAATGGGGTGTTGTATCCTTTAATGGGTCTAATATGTCATGAGTAGAGTCACAATGGCCCCTCTGATCTGGATGCGAATCCATTAGAGATTAGGGGGTCCATGCAGAAGGATATTCTACCCACCTTGTCATTATGGGTATCGAAGGAGAGATTACTATCTACTGGGGTTCCCGGATCCCTTATTACCTTTTCTGTATGTAGGGGACTAGCACCTATGTGGTAGTCCGTGGGTAATTAGTTATTTCCAAAGTGGATGACTATGCACTTTTAGGCATTCAGCTTGATGCCATGATATTAACACAAGGTATCCATCTCAGTGCGACCCTTCCAGAGCGTGTCTGTAACAGCAGGGGAAACAATTATGTCCCCTAGATTGCAGTCATCTGCAAACCTTTTTGCCAAAGCCCTCCTGTGCTTGTCTGTACGTCAGAGAAGTATATACCAAACATGAGGGGTCCTAGGACTGAGCCCTGGGGGATGCCACTTGTAACTGGTATACAATCAGACCTATTGTATGCAACTCCCACTGTGTGGGTTCTGTCCACGAGTCACTTTGCAAACCATCACATGATGTAGGGGTTAATGTTCAGGTGGATGGGTATGTTGATAATACCAGAAGGAGGAATGGTGTTGACAGCCTATGAGAGATCTAGGTAGGCTGTGTGGACCTCCTTACCCTCATCTAATGCCTTGGTAACTATCTCTAAGAAGTCCACCAGGTTTAGGAGGCATGGTCTGCTCTTAACAATGCCAAACAGGGAGGGGTCAAAGGTTTGGAGGTACCCAATGTCTCTGTGACAGTGCACCATAGCCTTGCAGACCAGGCTAGTCAGGCCTATAGGGAAATACATCCCATGGTCCATTGTGGTGCCACCTTTGTGGAGTGGGATAACTGTTGCTGTGCGCTATTCAGGGGGCACTATGCCCAATGTGAGGCTATTATTGAAAATGGTGCATAGGTGTGGAGACAGTACATTCTGAAGTTTGTGTAAAATGCAGCCTGGGATGTTGTCCGGTCCCATGGATGCTGTGATATTGCCTTTAGAGTGTGCACCTTTGACAGGGATCTGCCAGGATGTTGCCAATATCAATTGTTTATGTAATGTTCATGCCTTTGTGCTGTAACTCAGAGCAGATCTGGTTATTGACATCGAGATATGTGACATAGCTATAGAATGCTTTGTGGTTGTTGTTGGTATTAGTTGCATTTTAGTTTTTGTAGCTAGCTTTGGAGGATCTTATAAGGGATCTCACCTTCTTATTCAGGCTGGCCAGGGAGCTCCTCCATGCATGGGGTTGTACTCTCGTTTGCAACAGTGTCTTCCTCCTGTGGTGCAGTTTGTTTATGGCAGGGGACCACCAGATTGGTTTTGTTAATTAGGAGTATAGCGTCCTGGTTCTGTTTGGGATAGCACAAGCCATGCACTCGTGTAAGTGCTTATAGAGTGTATTTGTGTAGGATTCAGCAGTTGTAACACTACTGTCCATCTGCATGGGTGTCATGACGTCAAACATGTCTGTCTTAAGAAGCATGTAGTTGGCCTTGTAGACATATTATACTGTGGTTCCCTTAATGGGGGGTGGGTGCGGGATGTGGATATCAACAGTGTTCAGTACATGGTCTGATCGGACCAATGAGGAGTTGGCTTCACGTGTGGAGCACCAGTCACTCATGTTGGCAATGCCTAGGCCTAGGATATTGTTGCCCCAGTGGGTGTGTGGATATGTTGAGTCAGGGCATTGGTGTTTATGAATTCCAGAAACCGTTGAGCTAATGTGTTGGTACACGAGTAGTTTTCCCAGTTAATGGTGGGGTAGATTCAGTGAGACTTATGTGATGAGTGTGGTGTTGTGCGAATGTGTACCTTCTCCACATGACAGTCAGGGTCAGGCTTGGTTGGAGAGACATTTACCCCCAGTTTGGCTAGATGAGTGTATCTCTCACAGGTTGTAGTATTGAGTGGTAGGTGGAGAGGCTTGTCTGTGTACAGATTTATCAGATAGACAGGTGAGAACACTGACAGTTGACTCTTGGACATGCCTGAATATAGAACTACATTCACCTAGATAAGTGAGGAAAGTGAGTACAAGAGCTAAATTACTCTAAGCAAGTGAGAAAAGTATGTACAAAACCTCTTCACCCTTACCTTTAGGTAATGAGGAAGATTGAGTGCTATAGTAATTATTAGCTTACGTAGTGCTTACAAGTCCTGAACAAGTGCTTAGCATGAATAAGCAATCCAGATAGGGTCTTGGATAACATAAACACACAACCCTCTCCCCCAACAGGTACACAAGCATATATCCATGTACACCACAGGGCCCCTGTACCCACAACTATGCAGGTACAAGCTGCACTCAGGCTGCATGGGACCTGTCCACATCACAGGTTGTATCATACACATATGGCAAAACAAGATGCTCTCCACGTACACATCATGTAAAACATAGCTCCATGTCAGGTTGTGTACACACTGAATGGTGCACACCAACAGTATCACAACTCACAAAGGGGGAGACACCACTGATAATGGGAAGTACTTCACTACTACCCTGCTGAGTCTGGTCTGGAAGACCATGAACCTTGATCAATTAAGTGATGTCAGCAGTACAGATGTGGATGACAGTATGGTTGATGTCACACTGCATATCATAACCTTGCCAGGTCATAGGACATCATCACCCATACTGTGTACCACCTACACTTGGTATACTAGATGTACATTCCTATGTTACAGGAGTGTTTTGCAGCATGACTGCTGGCAGAACCAACACTACAAAAGGTGTCTGAATAATACATGATCATCACACCAGTGGCAGCTACAGTATGTCAGGGTTAATGAGTTTTATTCCCCCTCATTGTAGTCCATAACTCACAGACAAACAGAAGGCATCTGCCTATTGAAGTATGTGAATGACTATGACCTATGAGCAATAGCTGAATCAGGAGTGTTGTGGACAACATACAGAAGGGGCTTTGTGGGTGAGGTGTGTGTGACATATAGCCACAATCTGACAGCTACATATTGCATTGTCACCCCTATGTTAATAACCCTGTAACCCATGAACTACCACCTAGGCAGCGGTCAACATAATGGACATTTGTGTGTGAGGGATGCAGCTGGGTAGTTGTCTTTCCTGTGATAGCTATGTCACCACACCTGTCAGGTAGTCATATGTGGCAACCCTAATAATGATAGGATGCCATTCATGAATATAGAGATCATTGTCTAGCCATACACAACACTCAAGTGACCCATATCAGTTCACATATTTCCTTTAAGGGGTATTGGCCATGTGCAGATGGCCTACACCAGCCTTCCCATTCCCCATCTCCTCTATGTAGCATGATGCATACCCTGAATAAATCCATGTCCAACCCAGTGATGTTGGACATGCTACACGTACTCATCCTGATCTCGAACACATACTTCATGGACATCCACCTTCCACATGCTGGACAGATCTTTGTCCCATACACTTGACATAGTCCTGCCATACTATGCATTCCTGTCCGTAAAAGCTGCACATCGCTCCCCTCTCAGACATGGTGTGATGACCACATGGTAACACATGGTATATGTATCATTAACCCTGTGGATCAGTAATGTGGCAATGCTCCACCTGGCCCCACAGACCCACCTGTCAGCAACTGCCAGGTAACCTTTCATCCTAGATTCATACATGGCCCATGGCATATAGCCCACTAGTTGACTTTGACTGTACATGCTATAGTTGATATCCATCCCTGCAAATACCATCTGGCTAGCCAGTGTCCCATGTGTATCACATGTGCAACCAAGGTGATACATGGCAGGATGTTGAATCACTGTACAGTGCCATGTAGATGTATATGGCAGAACACATACATGTAAAACCTTATGTGAGCATGACTGCAGGGTCACAGGTCATGTCTGTTAAGCCAGTGTAAGTCCTTATATGTGACATATACACAGCATCAAGGTCAACTGCATTAATGTGGACATATCCGGCCATGTGCTGATAGGTAGGAACATCAGTACAGGCAAACAGACATGCCCACATCAAGACAGCAACCACATGGAGTATGAGCAATGTAATCAGGTGACACACACACATATATGCTGATAATATCCACTCAACATTGAGTGTCACATGTGTGTGACACAAACATGTCAGTGTCATGTAGGTTTGCAAATACAACTATTTAAACTTAATTAATGCGATACACATGTATGCTCAGCTGTAGCTCTGTATGTCTCCGTGAGTTACTGTGACCTGTCTCCATCATTATGTCTTCCAGGTATGCCGCGTGCAAGGCTACTCTCTTTTACCCACTTGGAGGATGAGGCCCTCATCCCTTACCCACTCGACTATCACAATATCCTGTTCAGCCATGTGCCACAGGATGCACAGCAGTGGGATGTCCTGTGGATGGAACTTCACAGGAGGGTTAATTATGTGGTTGGCCACAACCTTACATACCAGCAGGTGCGCAGACACTGTACAGACCTCATTAGATGGGTGAAACAGCGTGCAAATGCAATCACCAGGGAACAAGGTACAACAGGTGGTGGACCACCAACCCAGCCCCCACTCACATGTACCGAGGTGCTACTGGCCAACCTAGGGACACCTGCAGAACTACATCCACAAGCCTTAGCCGATATTGTGGAGGTGGGTGTCTCTCAACCACTGAGCCTGAAGTTGCTTGGTAAGTCAGTACTGCACCTATAACAACTATATTCCATATAGTTGCATGTGTCACTGTACAATATGTAATGTAACATCATATGCAAGGCATGTATACACACATGCCGCATACTATAGTATGCTACTCTGTGTATGCACACATGTGCATACACCATAGTATAGTCTAATGTACTGGTGTATGTGTTATGCACATTGCACCCTGTAGCCTTTATACAGGGGTGGATTATGCTCATACTGCTGTGTTACTCCTATTTAGGTACCTCTGGAATTCCGCTGCGACAGCAGCCCATTGCAGGTGAGAATGTTATTATTTTTCAGGAACTGTAATGCACAAATCTATCTACCATGTAGCCATTTACAACATGTACACATAATGTATGGTCCTGTCACAATATACAGGTCGGACCTGCAATGCATCACAATAGCTACCCATGTGCAACACTTGCAAACTATGTCAATCATCTCACCGACATGAATCCTCACAAACTTTCATTGCCAGATGTGTGGACAGCTGTGCATACAATGGTGGAGGTACTGTTCACTTTTGGGACGTACTACAGATCTGATCTACACATGTGGTGAATACAAACAGTACTACACAGTGGGCTGGAGTATGGCCAGCACACAGGATTCACCGGTGTGGATCACATCCCTGCTATGAATGTCACACAAGGTGATGTGCTATCTTGACATGTCCATGACATCTAGTGGCCTGGCTGCTACACAGCCTACCTAACCTGAAAACATATCCCACATATTACCGTTTATCTGCATAACCCTGTTGTTAGTGGAGCATATATGTCATATGGGACAACACAGACATGTGAAATAGATGCCCATCACAATAATTTGGACAACACATGTACACACATGACCATGGAGGATGGCCAGAGACATGGAGCAACACACACAGTAGACATGTTGTGCTTGTGTGTAGACCCTGTCGTACAATGGCTACACATGGTTCAACCATGACCATTGTATAATGGTCATATTGTACATGTGGAACGCTAGACATCCTACAGGCCTGTGCACATCTTGCGTAGGCATAACATCAATCCACCACATAAGATGTGTTGAACATCTTGAGGGTGTTGCAACATGACAGCAGTCACCTGTACAGTATCCACATCAGTCCACAGATGCAGTACATTCCCATTGCTGGTGCTGGACATAAATGTCATACTTGCTCCTTGTGTGTGTGTGTGTGTGTGTGTGTGTGTGTGTGTGTGTGTGTGTGTGTGTGTGTGTGTGTGGTACACAGATAAAACAAGAAAGTACCACTCTGTAGCCAATAATCCTACGACCTCGTTGTAAACTAATATTTAATAAAAAATAGAAAGTCACAAGGTCACAAAGACACAAAGCCACAGTGAAAATACTCCAAGTAAAGGTCAAGCGCTTTCATCATAAGACTTCATCAGAACAATTAAAAGTAGTAAACCAACACTTTTATACTAACAATAATCCATTAATTAAAGTAAACAAGCTGTTAAAATGGAAATGCCAAACTAACAAGAACATTTTAGTTGTAAAACAAACTGTCCTGTGTTTTGATAATAAGCAAACTTCTTAAAAACAAAGTAAATCACTATTAATAATACTAAATAAAAAAAATACATAAAAAAAAACTACATAAAAAACAAAATGATGTTAAAGGCAAACCCAGGAAAAGCTAAAGTTTAGATGTCCTATACCTTAGTTCAGGTTTTATACTTATATGATCATTAATCCCTGGGGCAACAGTGGCATTCAACCTAAACTGCCATCTTGCTTCAGCTCTAAGCAACTTATTAATCTAGTCACCTCCCCTGATGTCTTTGCTGACCACCTCTAGGATACCAAAAAGAAAGGAATGGTCAGGATTTGTGTTGACGTGTTTAAAAAGTGCATTATTTTCATCTTTCCGTGTAATACTACATGTGATTATCAAGGTCATATGCCACACATCACGCAGATGTACTGTTAACCTGTGCTGGTCCACATGGTGTAACACAGGGATGTATGCTAACTACTACTATGATTGTGTAATTTGCATGCCGTCTGCTATGACACATGCATGCTTTTGTGTGAAACCCAGGGATGTATGATAACTACCACTATTATTGTCTGCGCTGCATGCTGTCTGCCGTATCACATGCATGTTGCATGCCTTCTGTCATATCACATGCGTGTGTGTCTGTGTGTGTGTCTATTGTATAGATTGTAATGTACAGTTCTTGTCTGCCCTCACAGGTGATGTAGGTCCATTGCCCTCCTGTGGTACATCTGATGTTAGTGTCTCCACAGACTCTAGCAGTGATGATGAACATATGATTGAGACACAGGCAGAGTTGTCAGGGGCTGAAACTGTGCCATTGGTTGCCATTTCATCTATACCCCCCCCTCATCCCCGCACACAGATCCCATACCTGCACTTACCCTATCACCAGTGGCCATAGAGGAAGGACAGTTGGCACGTGGTAGCTTGGAACAGGAAAGCGTGGGGGCTATGGAAGGTGTATCTGCACACCATGGTGTCAGCCAAATGACTGGTGGTGCCCCACACAGCCACGTGGCCAGTGCTGCTCATAGGAGGACCTCTGGCCAACATGCTCCTGCATGACAGAGTGCAGCAGCTGGTTTCATCAGATTGCATGTTCCAGGCTGTAATGGAAGCACAGGCATGTGCTGAACGGTGCAACAGAGAAGATCAGAGGCTACAGAGGGCTGTTGTCCATTCTTAAAATAACAACATCCAGGCAATGGTAAATGCTCAACAGCAGATTTGCTGAAGCTTTGGATAGACGGTTGGGTGACATGGTTGGAGTTCTTGACCGTGGCATGACAATCCGCGATCATGAGCTGTCTATGTTGGAACATCTGGTAGGAGTGAAGCATCGTGCCCGTGGACGTATGCCTGCTACATCACCTGTGTCAGGTCTACGTGTACGAGCTACCTCACATGCCCGCTCCCATAGTGGCAGTAGCAGCAGCAGTGCATCTGGTGCTGTGCTGTCCACACCACGACACAGCAGGCCACGTGCACGTGGCCCAGGATGGTCCCAACAGGGACATGGTTCCAGTGGACAAGTGACATCAGACAGTACCCAATCTGCACCTCTGTCTGGTAGTGCCCATGCAACCCCTGGCAGGCACAGGTCACATGTCCATGGCAGGACACCGTGGACTGTAAAACCTCGCCTGTACAGTCTGCAGCTGTCAATAATACCCCTGTGTAGGCCAGACACATGGGAGAACTGTGTGCACACATAAACGCACACACTGGAAACATATGTAAGGCACTGCAACACACACATGCACAACATCCACACACGCCCAATTAGATCAAAGGCCCAAACCCACACACATAATGTCATCCAATGGTGCAGCCTAGGCCTCCGGCAAACATTAACACCCTGTGCATATGATGATGCCTGTGCTGCATCCCTGACATCCACACCATCGGTGCAGGGACATGCTGATATGGTCTGATGCAATGGATGAACAGACTAGGATGATACGTGTTGTTTACAAATGTTGAGTACTGTTGACAGGCAGCAGATATACCATGTAGTACAGGTGTACAATACTGTTAACAGTATGTGTCTTGTGTAACAACAATGCAGCCTAGGCCTCCGGCAAACATTAACACCCTGTGCATATGATGATGCCTGTGCCGCATCCCTGACATCCACACCATCGGTGCAAGGACATGCTCATATGGTCTGATGCACAGGGTGAACAGACTAGAATGTGATAAGTGTAGATTACAAATGTTGAGGACTGTTGACAGGCAGCAGATATGCCATGTAGTACAGGTGTACAATACTGTTAACAATATGTGTCTTGTGTAACAACAGTGCAGCCTAGGCCTCTGGAAAACATTAACACCCTGTGCATATGATGATGCCTGTGCTGCATCCCTGACATCCACACCATCGGTGCAGGGACATGCTCATATGGTCTGATGCAGAGGGTGAACAGACTAGGATGATAAGTGTAGTTTACAAATGTTGACTGTTGACAGGCAGCTGATATACCATGTAGTACAGGTGTACAATACTGTTAACAGTATGTGTCTTGTGTAACAACAGCGCAGCCTAGGCCTCTGGCAGACATTAACACCCTGTGCATATGATGGACACATAGTGCATTCCGAACAGCCCTATGCTACTAAGTGTGTGAGCATGTCCAGTGACATCTTGTGTCAGTTATTTGCCTCTGTGTATGGGCATGGCCATTGTAACCCTGTATAGTGGTAGTAGTCATCCATTCCACAGATGGGCATACTCCAGGTCAGGATGGATTCCTACTTATAGTGGTAGTAGTCATCCATTCCACAGATGGGCATACTCCAGGTCAGGATGGATTCCTACTTTAAACACACAGGTTCATAGGTATGTACATCTTAACTGCCAGCATCCCTGTTGATGTCTGCATTCCCAGATGGTCATAATGACAGCCTTGACATGTGTAGTCTGTGTGGCACGATTCGTAAGTATGTAGTATTGTAATAGTAATCTGTAATAGGCAGGTGTTCCGTACCCACCACTGGCGTGTGTGTGTATGTCTGTCCCCGTTTGCCAATGGACTCTAAATTGCTTTTAGACTGCCCACACTCCATACATTTCTTATACCCACTGTTAGCAAGGCCGATGATGTCACCCATCTACAAATACACCTTTGGGAGTGGTGTGTCCCAGTAATCTCGGTAGCGTGTTCTGTAACTGCGTAATGCTGTAGTGTAATAAAGTAGTTAGGTCGGTGTTCTAGTCCCACACTTGGTGTGTGTGTGTGTGTGTGTGTGTGTGTGTGTGTGTGTGTGTGTGTGTGTCCCCGTTTGCTTGAGGACTGAGTAATGCTTTTATACTGCTCATACTCCATACATTTCTTATACCCACCTTTAGCAAGGCCGATGATGTCACCCATCTACAAATACACCTCTGGGAGTGCTGTGTCCCAGTAATCTCGGTAGCGCATTCTGTAACTGCGTAATGCTGTAGTGTAATAAAGTAGTTAGGTCGGTGTTGCAGTCCCACACTTGCTGTGTGTGTGTGTGTGTGTGTGTGTGTGTGTGTGTCCCTGTTTGCCTGAGGACTGAGTAATGCTTTTATACTGCTCACACTCCATACATTTCTTATACCCACCGTTAGCAAGGCCGATGATGTCACCCATCTACAAATACACCTCTGGGAGTGCTGTGTCCCAGTAATCTCGGTAGCGCATTCTGTAACTGCGTAATGCTGTAGTGTAATAAAGTAGTTAGGTCGGTGTTGCAGTCCCACACTTACTGTGTGTGTGTGTGGGTGTGTGTGTGTGTGTCCCCATTTGCCTGATGACTGAGTAATGCTTTTATACTGCTCACACTCCATACATTTCTTAAACCCGCCGTTATCAAGGCCGATGATGTCACCTATCTACAAATACACCTCTGGGAGTGCTGTGTCCCAGTAGTCTCGGTAGCGCATTCTGTAACTGTGTAATGCTGTAGTGCAGTAAAGTAGTTAGGTCGGTGTTCTAATCCCAGACATGCCAACTGTGTGTGTGTGTCTGTGTGTGTGTCTGCCTGCATGAGACAAGTACAGTGCTTTGTAGTATTCGCCATAGCGCATGCCCTAAACACGTGTTGCTGCAGTGTGATATGGTAGGGGTTTGTATACAGGACATGGCAAGTGTATGTTTGACTGTCAGAGCCTGTGTAGAGGTGGCCATGATTGTCTTACCATTGGACATGTTTGGGAGCGGATTTTGTAGTTTTCCTAAATAGTATCCATCTTATGGCACATTGGCCACCTCATGAGGAGTACAGCTGTCAGTCAGCCATGGCACTGTGTTGGCAAGCCATACCCATACATCTGGCAAAAGGGCTGGTGAACTAAGTATGCAGCCCTACTGGTACCCGGTATATGTCCTGCACCCATGTGCCATGCACATACAACCTTGCCTAGAATATCCCACTATGTTGCTAGTAACATGCACATTGAGGACAGATAGTATGACTACAGTTGCCTGCAGAGGACATGGCACCCTGTACAGTGGTACAATAGGCACATATATGCGGACATTGTGCCTTCACTATGTTCCACACTGAATGGCTGCAACATATGTGGTGTCATCAAATGTGATCCACTAAGGCCAGACAATGCTGTACACATGTGCCCTGTATGGATCCATGCCACTGACACCACGGAATACCTGTATCATTCTATCCATGCAGGTGCAGGGCCGACCTGCTCACTATAAGCACATTTTGCCACACCAGGCCAGTATTGGCATATTGGGGTATAACAGGTTGAGTACACAACATGTGTCTACCAAACCAGATACACCTGTACATGTCACTGTACAGTATTGTGGGACATGCACATCTCAGGCAATGTCCATGTGAAGGACTTTCAAACACAGACATGGCATGCATTGCAAAGCTATGGCCCTACACATTGGTAACCAGGATGTCAGGCCAGATAATGCAGTACCCATCTGTGTGGGACATTGTAGACACTACACTCCTGCACTGCACACCATTGTCGGGTGACACAATGGCAAGGACTACCCCTCACCCAGCCTTGTACAGCCATCTTGCACAGCCAAACACTACACACCCATGGAGCAATGCATACCTGCATGACAGTACTGGCACCCTGTGTCTGTGTATGGGTTGTGATGCTCCCAACCACAGTCACTCCCAGTATAAACCTCGTTGGCATTCCAACAGTTGTCAAGAACGTTCACATGCCCTAGCCCATAGAACCTCCAGATATCCCCTGTGGTGCATGTGGTCCTGTGCATTACTGTGGTGTGGCAAACTAAGTAGTTACATTGTGTATTTGCCGCCCTGGCAAAGGTGTCAATGCGTGTCCATTAGAGTGTGGTTGTGGTGACAATGGTATCCATTCACGTGGACTGACGTGTGCCACACCTAATGTATGTCTACTATATCTGTTGCAGATGGCACTCACTCACCTACACACATGTTCTTACAGCACAGCAACATGTCACTTTTGTGGCACATGTAGTAACGTCATGCATATGTAATAGTAATGAGTAGTCAGGGGTTTGCCTCTGTACTATTCAGCGTGTGGCAAATGATGCTTATGGTTAAGTCTCCAAGCCCTTTCCTGGTGTACCTTGCCTGTCCCACACACACACTCTCTGGTGGATGTGAAGGTGTACACCTGCACAGCAGCAGTATGTGCATTGTAAGAGATGGAAATGGTGAGGTGATGGCCTCTGCACCTATTGCAGTCCTCCTCTAGCTGATTGCATGTGGTACAGCTGTGATGGTGTTCCCATAGCCATCTGCATGATAAACACAGTACACTATCTAGGGAAACATGTTTATTATCTGGCCATGACAGTCGCTGTGAGTGGTACCTGGATGTGGTGTTTTGACATGGCATCGCAGATGATTTCTGGATGTACCTCATTCATTTTCCACAGTGGGAAACAGCTTAATGACAGGAGGCTGATGTGCCACACAACTACATCATGTACGTGTAGCTATGCTGCATTGAGACTACTGCCTGTTTAACATGTTTGTGGTAATGGCTATTCTGCATCTTATAATACAGACATGACAGTACTCTGTTCATGAGGGAACCCCATCTGTAGGGCCATCTGTGAACTGGTCAGTGTGTGCAACCATTTGTTTCCTGTGTTACACACTGAACATACTTCTGTGCACAGCAGAAGCATGGTGTGAGGATCGCAGACAGTACATGATGATAGGGATGTGTTACTGCCATCGCATCCCTGACTGGACATGTGTCACATGAGACAGTGGTATGATTGACACTGTGTGGGATTCCCAGTGACAAGCCAATGATAGGCAACTGTTCATAGCTGTGGTCACATGTGTACTACACATTGAACAGTTGGCATGCGGTATATATGCATGTGTTGTGCTCCCTCTGCAAATGTATACCATCTGTTGTGTTGGGTTGCTGGTGATATCTATGCATACTGTCGTAGGTAATCCTGTATGCTGTTATCTATCACTAAGCCATATGTGGGTTTAAAACGCAACACCATAAGCTGAATGGATTGGTAGGTCCCGGCAGATCCTCCTGTCCCACTTCAGCTGACCATGGCACTGGGCACTAGCACATCTGGGACCCAGCCATTAACATCAACCTCTGTTGGCTCTGTACCACCTTCTGGTGGTACCACCACTGAGGATGGAGCATGTCCCCCTTGGGAGCGGGACCAGACAGGTACATATCTGCTGTTGTGCAGTCCCGGACATGTTGCATTGGTGGCTCCCTAAGGGGTTACGAAGCCAGATACTCCAGTTCAGGGGCAGAGTGTCACATTTACAGGGTGATGCTACCCCTCCCAGGCAGCCCCCAACACTGCCACCTTTGCAGCTGTGTAGGTGCAGTGGCAGTTGCCCATGGCTGGGGACCTCCATCCCACTGTTCTCATGGACTTTTGAATGCCGAAGACCCATCCCCATCCAGGGTGTATCCCTCCCACATGTGTCATATACCAAACCTGTATGCTGTAATTTCTGTGCTCCTACCTATCCTCCACGACCATACCTACACTCTTTCCCCAACATCTGACCCTCACGTACGGACACATAAGGCCATTCGGCTCCTAGGACACCATCCGCCCTATACATAGCTGTCCATTACACACACATGCCCACTGGATACATGAAACCTTTGTAATATGCATCATAACATACTACTGTTATCCTCACCACTGTCCCTCAGGCGCACAAGCCTGGTATGCACATCACTCCTACATGGTCCAGGTACATGTGAGGAGGACAACCCCATTGTACACAAAGCACTACCAGTCCCTCTATGGTTACCCCATTTACCTTTATCATGATGATGATGTTGCACACAGCACATTGCAGGAGTACTGTTCACACATAATGATTGGACAGGTACTGTTGTGTTAATGTACATTACATGCACAGAGTGATGTATATGGCCAATGTACAACTATTTGCGTGTATGACTGACACATGTCTGTCTGAGGGAGTCTTGTGATCACATAGAGCAACACCACTACATAATACAGGCATCGCTGGTGTTTCCTGTTTCATTCGTTTGTAATGTTTTGTTGCCAAATGGTATGTTCCTGATACATCTCTATATATGTATGTACCTATATGCTGGACATAAACACTCACATGTACATCTACATGATGGGATACATTCCTATAATGTTGAATGACTGCACTGTATGATATCCTCTGGTTACAGCCTCTTATGCTTGATTAGCCTCTACATTGCTTAACCAGTGCAATACTCTCATACTGGTAGCCAAACATGCTTACACCTGCTTGATCCCACACTTGCTAATGCACCGACATTGGTGCTTGCATCTGTCACTCACACCCTGGGTGTGAGCGAGGACCACAATATTACCTTGTGATGCCTATTACATCGGACTACATGACTACAGTATCGGGATTGGCTGCCCATTAGGCGACGGCATCGTGTTTGACTGTACAGAATCAGCAGCCTGTCCAGTGACACAGTCATATTTGTGTGTACCTCATACAATGTGCTGCCACCTTGTGATGCCTATTACATTGAAATACATGAATACAGTGTTGGGAATGGCTGCATATTAGGCGACGGCATGGCGTTCAACTGTACGGAATCAGCGGCCTGTCCAGTGAATCATTTATATTTATGTGTTCCTCTTACAATCTGCTCCGACATTGTGATGCCTATCACATCGGACTACATGACTACAGTCATAGCCGGCCTTAGGCATAGGCCAACTAAGCAGCCGCCTAGGGTGCTGCTTTAGTGAGGGCACTTTACCAGTATTTATTTGGTGTAGGTAGACCAGGATGGGGGCACTGGGTGGTGTGGTGGGGGGTGCCATTGTGCCCTCTGCCTAGGGCACCAGTTGACCGAAGGCCACTTCTGACTACAGTATCGGGAATGGCTGCCCATTAGGCGATGGCATGGCATTCAACTGTACGGAATCAGCGGCCTGTCTGGTGAATCATTCATATTTGTGTGTTCCTCTTACAATCCGCTCCAACCTTGTAATGCCTATCATATTGGACTACATGACTACAGTATCGGGAATGGCTGCCCATTAGGTGATGGCATGGTGTTCAACTGTACGGAATCAGTGGCCTGTCTGGTGAATCATTCATATTTGTGTGTTCCTCTTGCAATCTGCTCCCACCTTGTAATGCCTATAACATTGGACTACATCACTACAGTATCAGGAATGACTGCCCATTAGGCAATGGCATGACGTTCGACTGTATGAAAACAGTGGCCTGTCCAGTGAATTAATAATATTTGTGTGTTCCGCATACACTCTGCTCCTGTCTGGCTGATACATGGGAACCGAGACCCTGCATTACAAACAAGTAGTTGGGTTGTGGTAGCCACATCCTTCGGACAGGTCATGCTACCGCATACCTATTATAGGTTTGCCACCTTCTCAATTGGCCAAGGTAGGACTTTAGGGTTACCACTTGTCCCAATTTGCGAGGGATACTGTGAAAATAATCAAGACATCGCACATGTGCAGATTACAGGACATTATTATATTCTACG